>NC_136264.1:167146846-167216846 GCF_964187855.1 Myxine glutinosa
GTTTGCTGTCAGTGGAAATATTTTTCCTTTATTTGGGTTTATTTGGGTTTATTATTTGGGTTTGGGTTTTTTTTATAGATTTGGGTTTTATTTGTTTGGGTTTACTTTATTTGGGTTTTTCCTTTATTTGGGTCAGCTTTATTTTTGGTTTTTATTTTTATTTTTTTATTTGGGTTTATGATATGGCCACTGGTTGGCTACACTTATTTGATTAAATGAATGGGTTCATGACCTGAGATGATTTGACAGATACTATTTGCAAACTAAATTTCCAGGCAACTTTGAAATTAATCGTAATACGGTATATATTTCAAATATTTTTACGATATTTCAAACAGTTGTGAACGTGTTATGACAAAACTTGGTGGATGATTTGGGTTGGTGACAAGAACAAGCTGATTAGATTTTGGTTCAGGTCCAGATGCAGATCTCCCCATCAATGGGATACAAAATGTAAACTGTTCAGCTTGGTGGAGGTATGTACTCTACCGGGTGCCATTCTAGTTATCCCCATGCTTTTTGAAAAAAAACGTGGGGGGGGGGGGGGGGGGGGGTGGGGGGAGGGATGATGAATTGTCATCGTTTTTGTTTCTATCTGTTTGTGATGCTATCTCCTAAACAGTTGGGCAGAAATTTTCCAAACTTAGTAGTTAGGACCACCACATGGCAAGAAGATGGAAAAGCAGTATTTTTTTTTTGCCCATCCTCTTGGGTGGGGTCAAAAGGTCAAATATCAACAAAGGCAATGATAGGCACATTTTAAAACCTTTTAAAAAGACAATTTGTGCATGAAATCAAAATTGGGAGATGCATGAAATATGTAATGATTCTTTTGGATTTGACTCCCGGTTTATGCCCCAGGAGGTGGGGGACTTGGGGTCACAGGGGTAAAAACGGGAAAAATTTTTTTAACTCAAATTTTTATTTTGGGTCATTCTTGGTCTAACTTTGTCATCTTTCAACTTTGCTTTAGGTGGGAAGCGTGCTAATTTGCAATGGTGTATGCCATCGACGTTGCTGTAGTTATGCATTTTATTTAGCCTGAAATCATCCCCCATGACAAGAGAGCCCTAGAATAACACCACCAACAACAACAATCTACATATTGGCACTGGAAGCACCACATAATTTCTATGGACGAGCACAAATTTGTTCTACTATTTCCGTGGTTATAATATGCCAAAGTTCCCCCAAGCCTCGAGTCCAGGAGATTCATCGTCTCTGGAACTTCTGGGCCTCACTACTAGCTGCAGTCTTGGCCAAAAATATTGGCACCCTTGCACTTTTTTCAAATAATGCACCATTTCTTCCAGAAAATTGTTGAAATTAAAAATATATTTTGGTATCCACATGTGTGTTTCTTTGGTTTGCAGTGGAACAAAACAAAAAAAGCTGAAAAAATTGACAATAAGCCAAGTTTAAAAAATTTCCATTCAGCGGTTTCCGAGAAATATTTTTTGAATTATTTGCGTTTAATCCAGGATGGCTGCTATACCACGTTGCTTATGATGTCACAATCATCACAAAAGCCTTCTGCATCGGTGTCACTCCTTCCCTGAAAGTTTAGTCTCAGTTGGACATGTGGTTGCTGAGAAAAACGAGGTGTAGCACGGATGGACGGACGGATGGTCAACCCGAAAACATAATGCCTCTGGCCACCTTCGGGGGCGGAGGCATAAAAAGTGCAAGGGTGCTAATATTTTTGGCTACGACTGTATAATCTGTTTGGCAGTTTATTTCTCAAAGCTAACGTGCAAAGCCAGCACATTACGCTGTTATTACTTGACAAGGAATACCTGAAAATTCACCGCAGAGTCAATCCTTCCTCTTCCACTCTCAGCTGATCATTGGCAGTTTTTTCTCTTCTTTTTTTTCTCTGTAGCCCTTCACGTTTAGTGGCTTTCAGCCTTGTTTATGGCGATTTCAAAATAAATAAATAAATAAATAACGACATGTGGTCTTTATCCAGAATGTCATAAAATATGGCTCCTCACTGTGGGCTGGTGGTGCAGCTTCCAGCTTCCTATCTTTCCACACTTGAGGTCCTCAAATTTTAAAGACCTCTATATATTTGGAATCTCACATCAGGCAGAATGTAATGATAATAATGAGTCTCTTGGTCTGCTTCATGCTCAATGTTGGCAAGTTGGTGGCCTTGAGATTTTTGGAGTTTTAGTCCGAGCTCAATTCTGCTTTTTTTTTCCTTCTCGTCCTTACATTTCTGCCTAGCCCCTGCCCCTCCAAGTCGATTTCCTTGTAACACTCTCCAAGTCCACAGAATGGCCACAAAGTTCATATGCACGCAGTTAGAATTTAGTTAGAATTTATCTGTATGCTCCCCTCCATTCTCCGCACAAATTTGAATTTTTCTCCCTGTTCTTCTGGACATCTTCTTCCATGTTGAGGGTTGGAGGTCATAAAAGCAGCCCCTGTTTTGAGGTCTTCAACTTTTGTGAGGCGGAGAGGAGAAATTTCCTCTTTTCCAATGCCCCAAAGTGAGTTGTCACATGTTGTTAAGTCCGGACTTTGAGGAGGCCACACTATCCCAGATCCACGTCCAATCCATCGTCCACTGAATTTCGTGTACTCACTGGTGTCCGTCATGCTGAAGCCGTACCTGGAAAACAAATAAGTGAAAGAGGACACTCTATTATGCAAAGGGACTTTGTGGCCACTCTGTACATTCAATGCTCACCTCTATTCATTCATCCCCCTCTTTTCACGCTTGTTGAACTGTCGTCTTGAGCTTTTCCTTACTGCATTTCAAGCCTGCTTTGCACCACCACGGAACGGTCTCTCCCATTTCCACTACTGCGCTCTTTTCTCACCCTTTTTATGTTGCCCTATATGTGCTGGCATGCATCCATTTGTAATGCCACTGGTTTTTCCTTCCCACATTTTGTATGTTGTCCCATGGCTTCCTGCCGTTCTGCTGATCTACAAACCTCTACCTGAATTTGTCATCGTCGTTCGTATGTAGTGCAAGGCTGCGGGGTAGCATCATTGGCTGACGCCATGGCTGTGCCACTGATGCAATGCTCTCTGCTGATTAGGGCATGATTCTCTGCTGAAATCTCTGCTGATTAGGGAATTTGTAATTTGTCCAGGGTGCTGGCGATAGAAGGAGTGTGTATGCCCTCTGATAAATCTAAGAAAAGGAAAGATGAAATTTAATTTGTTACACCACACACAGTACACTTGCACCAAACTGCTTTATTACCTCTGCCACCGAATATGGACGGAGGTTATGTTTTGCACCCCTGTCTGTTTGTTTGTGATGTCTCAAAAATTTGTGGATCCATTTGGACAAAATTTGGTGGACAGGTTGGGTGTGTGACAAGGACAAAATGATTAGATGTTAGTGAAGAGTCGGATATGGATGCGAGAATTTTAGTGATTTTTCACCATTGAGAGATAGGGCCGAAAACAATATTGTCGTGTTCCCGGGGATTTAGATCCTTTAAGGTAATGGGTAGCCGATCGAGCTTTACACTCCGAGGCGTTCAGTCAACTATGGCAGTGTTGATATGTGTGGGGGAGGAGGGCAGCGAAGGGCAGCGAAGCTCTTACCTGTACGGATCCCACTAGACGTCTTCGACCCTGGTAATCAACTCAAACCAACATGGATTTTGAATGCAACAATAAACAGGTTTAATAAAATAAATGCCAGGAAACAAAGAAATGCACAATCAAACCAAGTTTCCTAAATGGAGCACCCCCACACAGACTCGTATACACACAAGGGGATGATAAAATAAACGAAAGTAAAATGTAGTGTACTCGTCTTTGAGCGGCTCTTGAACCCTGTCGGTCCTCTAACAGGTCCTCGCGTCCGTGCGTGGGAAACAGGCCCCGGCGCAAAGTCCGTGTGCAGGAAACAGGCCCCGGCGCGAAGTCCATGCGTGGGAAACAGGACTGGGCGCGCAGCTCGTTCACTCCAGCTGCCAAGCACGAAGCGAGCAGGCCACGCTTTTCTTCGTCGTCTGCTTCACACAGCAACGCGGTCTCTCAGCGCACCCAGTTGCCGCGCAGCCAGCACTAACGAGCCAATGAAAGGACAATGCGGCCGCTCAAACTGATCGCCCGGACCAAACAAAGAAAATGAATTGCGTGGATGCGTCTGCCCATCACTAAAGCCAGGACCACAGAGTATAACTTTGACTGCTTGTGATGACTGCCCCAATGCAAGTGGAAGAAAGAAAATGCTGACTGCACACGATCAATGTCCCTGGCTCAAGAGACAGAAAATGCCAGGACACAGTTCCTCGAGTCTATAAGCTTTCACACCCAGGCTCTTACGTCATCCAGGACGTACGCACGTGCTCCAATCAGCGAATCCATCTCCTCGCTCTATGGCCAATCGTTCCTCGGGGCATGGCCTCATGGCCACTTGCCGGCCTTTATGATGACCCGGTCAGTGGTATCATTGCTGGTCCTCAATGTCCTGTTTCCTGCTACTTTTATTTCGTGTTTATTTTAGGTGTGGAGTGCATGGCAGGTGTGGCGTGTGTTATAACGAACAACAACAACAACAACAGGCATTTTTAAGCCACCTTCCCTGCAAGAGCGGGGGTTAGCCTTGCGGTCCTCATGACAATCTTCTCAATTTTGCCCTATTTTCTGCATCTCCCCTTGTTAACGCCCTTGCCCGCATTTCTTCTTCGACCATCTTCAGCCAAGTCTTTCTCGGTCTTCCCCGTCCTCTACTTCCTTCTACAATCATTTCCATCACTCTTCTCAACCAATCACTTTCACCCTTCCTCAACACATGACCAAACCATCTCAAACTGTTTCTCTTCACAGCATCCATCACAGGCTCTATTCCCATCATATTTTGCAATTCATCATTTGTCTTCCTCTCTCTCAACGATACTCCACACATCCACCGAACCATTCGCATTTCCACCCTTTCCAGCCTTCATTGCTGCTCTACGTTCATTACCCATGTCTCGCTCCCATAAGTCATAACACTTCTCACACATTTAGCATACACCTTTCCCTTCAGCTTCAATGACACTCCCCTCCTCGTCAGCACGCCACTCAGTTCCCTAAACTTCTTCCATGCACATCTCACTCGAGCAACTGTTGCCGAGTCTGATCCACCTTCTCCAGTCAGCATGTCTCCTAGGTAACAAAATGTTTTCACACCTTCCAGCTTCACGCCGTCTCCAAGATCCAACTCAACATTTCCTCCATCTGCAGCTCCCTCTGTGCACACCTTACACTTGAATGTAGCTGCCACACTGGTTAATGACCCTCTCAAACCACTACATTTTTGATGAACCCACTCAGCGCACATTGTACATTGAATGGAATTCACTTCGACACCCTTCCTGCACACAGGACACGGCCACTTTCCAGTTATTTCCACCTCACCACATGCTTTGCCACTTGCCATCACCTTCGTTTTTCCGATATTCACCTTCAGACCTTTTGTCTCCATACATTCCTTCCAATTGTTCATCTTCTCCTTCAGTCCATCCATAATTTCTGCAATCAACACCAGATCATCTGCATACAACAACTCACACGGTAAACCCTCCTTTACGTTCCGAGCCAGCACCTCCACCACAGCTACAAATAGTAGTGGGCTTAGTACCGACCCCTGATGCACTCCCACCTTCACCTCAAACTCACCACTGTTCCCGTCCTTCGTCCTTACAGCTGTGCGAACTCTTTTGTACATTGCCATCACTACTCTGATCAACCATTCCTCCACTCCTAACTTCCTCAATGCCCATATCACTACTTCACGTGGAACCCTATCGAATGCTTTCTCCAGATCAACAAACCCAAGAAACAACTTCTTCCTCTTCTCCATGTACTTCTCCTGCATCTGCCTCACAATAAAAAGCACGTCTGTCGTTCCTCTTCCTGGCATAAATCCAAACTGCATTTCGTCAATCTTCACTTTCTTCCTTATCCTCCTCTCCAACGCCCTTTCCAATATCTTCATTCCATGCTCCAATAACTTTATCGCTCAATACGAGCCACAGTCCAGAGGGTCACCTTTCCCCTTGTATAGAGAGACGAGGGTACTCAGTTCCCAAACCACTGGAATGCGGCCTTCTTTCACCCCCAGATTGCAGATCTCTGTCATTCTCTTCACACCCCAACTTCCTGCTACCTTCAACATATCTCCCACAACTCCCGTCGGCACTCCCGCTTTTCTACTCTTCATTGCTTTTATCGCTTCCTCAGCTTCCTTCTTGGTTATCATCTCTGCCGGTCCTAAAACTGGGTTACTCTCGATGTTGCCATCCCATTCATTCTCTGCATTCAACAGTATTTCCATATATCTCTTCCATCTTCCTTTAATTCCATCTGGGTCCACAACGATTTGTCCCACTTCATCCTTCAAGCAACTCACCCTCCTCACATCACACCTCTCTTTCGCTATCTGCTTTGCAATCCTGAATACCACTCTCTGACCCTCTTCCAAATCCAAGCGTTCTCCGAACATTTTCCTACATGCCTCCTGCGCCTTTGCTACCTCTTTCTTTGCAGCCTTCTTGGCTGCCTTATAACTTTCATGCCCTGCCTTTTCTGCCCCCATACCCTTCGCCTTCTGCCACTCCTTGATCTTCTTCCTCTTCTCAATCTTCTTTCCAACTTCACCATCCCACCACCATGTTTCCGAGTGCCTCGGTGGTCCTTTTGTCCATCCAGATACCTCACCAACGGCTCCCAACAGACTATCTTTCATTGACATTCAACCACTTTCAAGCTCAACCACATCATCCTCTACCCTACTCAGCCTCTCTTTTAATGCCTCCCTCACTGTCACCTGTGTGTGTTATGAGTTATGACGAACAAAGGGGAAAAAAACACAGGCGATTTACATACAGTGAATTTACCCTTGATCCCTACCTAATTAACGTAACCCCACCCCTCATCATGGGGACAAAGATGCACTCTTACACGACATCCGGTCTAACGGGTCCGGACTTCGGTACAGGGGGTTCTTCTTCTTCATTGCAACATTTGGAGCACACTATCCTGCACTATCCTATACAATCCTACCTAGCCCTAAGGTATTCCATTGTCTACCCCCTCACAAACGTAAAAATATATAGCACGATATCTCAAAAGGTTGTGGATGGATTCGGACAAAACTTGATGGACGCGTTGGTTCGGTGACAAGAACAAGTCGATTATATTTTGGTTCAGGTCTGAATCCAGATCCGGCCTATCAGTGGGATACAAAACAAACTGCTCAGCCTGGCGGAGGTATGCGCTCTACCGAGTGCTGTTCTAGTTGGTTAATAGCTCACTTTCCTTTATTTATTTTCTCCCAAATTACCTACGACATGTAGTATTGTCTCCCTTGTGCCCATTAAGCTTTGCTTTCTTGGAATGAATTTCATTGTTTAAGCCTTGACTTTTCACATAAATTTGGAAACATGGTTAAAGTCAAGATATTGCAAAAGTGGAATCTTTCCAATGATCTATTGCTTTGTTTATGCTTTTCGTTTTATTTTGGTTCTTACCACGACTGAGCTGGTGCAAGAAAACATTTCGCAGAAATTCTGAAAAGCTTGAGGGTTTGCTATATTTTCACCGTTCCCAGAAAGCACTGGCTCAGTTTTTGTGGAAATCTCATTTTGGAAATTCATGGTCAGATAAGAACCCAAGGCATGTTGACAAGTATTTCATCAAGATGTTTAACCGCCGACCCCAAGGTTGATATTTTTCATGCTGATTTTTGCAAATTGTGCACTATTGGCAATATTTTGTGTATTGATATTTTATTATTCTGATTAATTATTATTCTGATTATTATTATAATTATTATTATTATTATTATTATTATATTGATTTATTCTTCTTGGTGGAACTTGTACAAAAAGTGCATGTACGACAATGGCATTAGTGGACATCATTATTAGTAGACATCATTATTAGTAGACATCATTATTAGTAGACATCATTATTAGTAGACATCATTATTAGTCGACATCATTATTAGTAGACATCATTATTAGTAGACATCATTATTAGTAGACATCATTATTAGTAGACATCATTATTAGTAGACATCATTATTAGTAGACATCATTATTAGTAGACATCATTATTAGTAGACATCATTATTAGTAGACATCATTATAAGTAGACATCATTATTAGTAGACATCATTATTAGTAGACATCATTATTAGTAGACATCATTATTAGTCGACATCATTATTGGTAGACATCATTATTAGTAGACATCATTATTGGTAGACATCATTATTAGTCAACATCATTATTGGTCGACATCATTATTAGTCGACATCATTATTGGTAGACATCATTATTAGTAGACATCATTATTAGTAGACATCATTATTAGTCGACATCATTATTGGTAGACATCATTATTAGTAGACATCATTATTGGTAGACATCATTATTAGTCGACATCATTATTGGTAGACATCATTATTAGTCGACATCATTATTGGTAGACATCATTATTAGTCGACATCATTATTGGTAGACATCATTATTAGTAGACATCATTATTAGTAGACATCATTATTAGTCGACATCATTTTTGGTAGACATCATTATTAGTAGACATCATTATTGGTCGACATCATTATTAGTCGACATCATTATTGGTAGACATCATTATTAGTAGACATCATTATTAGTAGACATCATTATTAGTAGACATCAATATTAGTAGACATCATTATTAGTAGACATCATTATTAGTAGACATCATTATTAGTAGACATCATTATTAGTAGACATCATTATTAGTAGACATCATTATTAGTAGACATCATTATTAGTAGACATCATTATTAGTCGACATCATTATTGGTAGACATCATTATTAGTAGACATCATTATTGGTAGACATCATTATTAGTCGACATCATTATTGGTAGACATCATTATTGGTAGACATCATTATTAGTAGACATCATTATTAGTAGACATCATTATTAGTAGACATCATTATTAGTAGACATCATTATTAGTAGACATCATTATTAGTAGACATCATTATTAGTAGACATCATTATTAGTAGACATCATTATTAGTAGACATCATTATTAGTAGACATCATTATTAGTAGACATCATTATTAGTAGACATCATTATTAGTCGACATCATTATTGGTAGACATCATTATTAGTAGACATCATTATTAGTAGACATCATTATTAGTAGACATCATTATTAGTAGACATCATTATTAGTAGACATCATTATTAGTAGACATCATTATTAGTAGACATCATTATTAGTAGACATCATTATTAGTAGACATCATTATTAGTAGACATCATTATTAGTAGACATCATTATTAGTAGACATCATTATTAGTAGACATCATTATTAGTAGACATCATTATTAGTAGACATCATTATTAGTAGACATCATTATTAGTAGACATCATTGTGCTTTAATGTGATTTGCAATTACATTGGCAGACAATGGACAAATTGTACATGCGATGTGAACCTGGGTTCCAAGCATCATGGGCCGTTAGTTTAGATGAGACCACTAAACCGGAATTTAGATCTCATTTCGATGAGACAGGAACGTATTAAAAACGGTGAGGTTTGGAAACGGGTCATGTAATTAATTTGATCACTTGCTTGTTAACTATTCCACATTTGATTCCTGATAAAATGGAGAACCTGTCATCCATCCTCCATCGGGTCGGTGCCTCAACATGTAAACAGCAAAATACAACAAAAGTGGTTGTTCAGTTAAAAAAACTGAAATTGTTGTGAACATGAATTAATTACATATGGATTAATCGACTTGTTTCTTTAACAGCTATCGTTTTGTCTTTGTCAGAGATTAACTTTTTGTGTGGACTTACTGGTCACTGTTTCTTTTTGTGAAAGCGAACTTGAAGTTGTGGATGCTACAGTGTAAAATGTACAGCTGGAACGTGTGAATGCAAAACGTAGAATGTTCCATGCCGTTTCTTGTACAGAGTTATCAAATGCGATTATAAACTGCATTTCTAAAGGAAAAGTTTCTGTGATCACGATTGCTACAGCAAAGCGTAGGTGCTGTAATTATGTCATTGCATTTTCGGTGAAGGACTCCAGATATAAAGCAGCCATGAAGACATGAATGTTTTTCAGTATCTGATTTTTCCACCTGCAGTTTTGCTTCCTTGGCCTGACGTTTGAGGAATGTCTGTGGGATGTGGCATTCCACACCTGAGTCAGTGCTCATGCTAAAGTGTGTGGTTTGTGGAGGAATTGATGTAATTGTTTTCTTAAATTTCTCTGTCTCTGTCTCTTTCACTATTTGTCTGTCTCGCTGTTTGTTTGTCTCTCTGTTTGTCTGTCTCTGTTTGTCTGTCTCTGTTTGTCTGTCTCGCCGTTTGTCTGTCTCACTGTTTGTCTGTCTCACTGTTTGTCTGTCTCACTGTTTGTCTGTCTCACTGTTTGTCTGTCTCACTGTTTGGTTGTCTCACTGTTTGTCTGTCTCACTGTTTGTCTGTCTCACTGTTTGTCTGTCTCACTGTTTGTCTGTCTCACTGTTTGTCTGTCTCACTGTTTGTCTGTCTCACTGTTTGTCTGTCTCACTGTTTGTCTGTCTCACTGTTTGTCTCTCTCACTGTTTGTCTGTCTCACTGTTTGTCTGTCTCACTGTTTGTCTGTCTCACTGTTTGTCTGTCTCACTGTTTGTCTGTCTCACTGTTTGTCTGTCTCACTGTTTGTCTGTCTCACTGTTTGTCTGTCTCACTGTTTGTCTGTCTCACTGTTTGTCTGTCTCACTTTTTGTCTGTCTCACTGTTTGTCTGTCTCATTGTTTCTCTGTCTTGCTTTCTGTCTTTCTGTCTCTCTGTCTGTCTGTCTGTCTTGCTACGGTATCTCTGTCTGTCTTGGTTTCTTACAGTTTGTCTGTCTCTGGCTGTCTCTGTCTGTCCTTGGTATCTCTGTCTGTCTTCGTTTCTTTCTGTTTGTCTGTCTCGCTCTCTGTCTGTCTGTCTCACTCTCTCTGTGTCTGTCTCACCCTGTCTGTCTCATTCCCTCTCTGTCTGTCTTGCTCCCTCTCTGTCTGTCTCACTCCCTCTCTGTCTGTCTCACTCCCTCTCTGTCTGTCTCGCTCCCTATATGTCTGTCCCGCCGCATGTCTGTCCCGCCGCATGTCTGTCCCGCCGCATGTGTGTCCCGCCGCATGTGTGTCCCGCCGCATGTCTGTCCCGCCGCATGTCTGTCCCGCCGCATGTCTGTCTCTCTGTGTATTAGTCCGTGGGCTGAGTAGGGTTTACATGCACCCCCCCCCCCCCCCCCCACAACTTAACTTCCCGGGTATGTCCATGTACCCCCCACCCTAGGGGTTAGGAAAAACCATGTTAACAGAAAAAAAACCTTATTCCCAAGGTACCTCCCACGCATATTTTGATCTGGTCTGGATAAAGGCTGAATAATGGATGAAATCAACAAGTATTACAACTGCTGTGGGAAGCAATAAGAAGTTGAAGTTTCTCGCGTTGATCTTCATTTGCTCTGACAAAGGTTAATGCCCAAAATGTCATCTTCTCCTTGGTTTCCACGGTGATTAGCATACCTCTGTCAATGTTCTGTTGATTTCATCCATTGTCTTACCTGTCTGCTCTCGCAGATAGGCACTTGCAACGACTAATCCCCAGGACTGGGTGGGTCTTGCTCTGTGGGTATTGTAGAAATTATCACATTTCCTTCATGGACGCAATACTTTGTTTCTAGAGATGAAGAAGGGGAACAAAACGTTATTTAGCATTCACTGATTAACCTTTTCTCGATCTCGTGTTATGTCACCATTCTGCCACTTGGATCTAAGTGGCTGTAATTATGGCGAATGAGCAAACTTTCCCTATAAAAGAGACAAGCAGAAGTACCTGGCGTTGCCAGGCGGGGGAGGGGAGGTGGAGAGGGGGGACAGGAGGGGGAGGGGGTGAAGGCAGAAGGGGAGGGGAGGGGGGAGGTGTGGGGGAGGGGGGAGGCAGGAGAGGAAGTGGAGGAGGGGGTTCATCACCTTTTCGTTAAAGATATGCTGGTGAATGTGGCGTTCATCCCGTTTCTGCGTTAAGTGTGATGCCGATCAGGAAGAAGAAGAAGCCGTACTACCAACTTCGTACACTTCCGGAATTGTTTGATTTATTTGTTTTCAAATGTCTGGTGATTGTTTTGTATTTATTTGTGCGAATGTGTACTTGTATATAACTATCATTCATTTTAAAAAGCTTCGGCACTATCGAGCGATTTATTTATTTTTAACAAAAAAACCGATCTTTTTTTTTCAATTTTTTTTCTTTCTTTTTTGCCTAAAACACTCCCAGGCACTCAATGATGAACCTCCGAAAGTTTGACGAAGATCCGTTCAGCCATCTCTGAGAAAAATGGCGACACACAGAGACCAACATCTCTCTTATATAGTAGATGGAATAGAATACGAGTCTTGAAAGCTGGTTGGTCAGTAGACAAATTGATCGATTGATTTTGTCGACTTAAAGCCAAAAAGAGAGTATGAACCACCATGGGAAGCGAGGTTTAGCCGTCCCTCTTATTTTTCTCTGATGAAACGCTCACTGAACTTCACTTCCCTTGACGGTGAACACATTCATATTGGATTTGAATTGATAAAATCTAATTTTTTTTTCACTCTGGCATGAACACATTATTTCACTTCACATGTGTGTGCATTTCACCACCTAAATTCTGCTTAATCGGGATAACTTTGGGAACAGTAAGTTGTGATAAGAATTGGTGATTGAACACAGTTTGACATTAAAGTTTTTGGCTGTTTGTGAGACCCAATGTCCTGGCACTGAGGCATATCACGTTCGCGAGCCTCCAACGTGACAATGCTTTTAGCTCGTTGCATGAAGTGGTCGTCTGTACGGAACAATGTCATGCTCAGCAACAAACTATACAAAGAATGATGCTGCACATATAACCTGAAGCTGTTGTTTCTCTTATCTTCTACCTCGCTCTCCTTGCCATCCGGCTCTTTCCTCATCCAAACCTGTTCAGTTTTGCTTGTTTGTGGAATGTTGACGACAAATTTGTGACATTGTCATTACTTTTGAAATGCGTCCTCCCATAATTCGAACCAGCGTATCGAACAGTGAAGGAAACCTGGCAAAGAGTGTGCTTGATTTTCTCCTCACCGTCCACGCCAGACAAAAGATTTCCAGAAAAAGTCATCTCTTCACCTTTTTGTGCATCTTCCAGCTGGTGTTGAAAGAGCAATACCACTTCAAATACACTTTTCTTTCCTCAGTTGTTACTGCTCGAGCCTTTGCCTTAGCCAGAGAAGAATCTGTGTTTGCACTGCAAGCTGAGTGTGGAGTGAAAAACGATGTCATTGCTATGATGTTGCTGGTATTCCAGAGTGCCCCAGGAAGTGATTACTTCCCCCAAGCTCGGCGGCTGTGTTTGTCTCGTCTAATAGTTGTGTGTTGCGTCTCGTGTATTTGTCTCTATGTATTTACTGTGTATTCAGCTCTACCACAAGCCTTACTTATGTCCTGTTAAAAAGACATTTTATTTGCGGAGGTAAGTGCCAGTTATACGCACGCTGTGAACGTCGTTCTAAATCAGTGGTTCTCAAACTTTTTTGGACTACCGCTCCCTTCTGCCCTCTTGGACCGGCCCAATGCCCCCCTTGTCCTATCGTTTGTGGTCGGACACCCAGAATTTATGTAGATAGGAAGCAAAAATAACAGAAGCCAAATATTTTCTGAATTATAATATTTTACTTTATTTTACTTTACTTTTTATTTTATTTTGCACGACCTACAATGTTTCAGCAGAACAGGTCCAGGTGAGGCAAACTGGGAATCTGTTATCACAGGCCCAAATACCGTTAGTGTGAAGGGTGGGCCTGGTGACTCACTGCAAGATTACGAACGTCTGGCTCCATCTCAGTGAGGTAGAGACGCAGATCGCCACTCTTGGTAATGTCAAGGCGGTTTTGATACTTGGTCAGCAGCACCATCACGGCGCTGAACCCTCTTTCAACGAGGTATGATGTGGGGAACGCCATCAGCAGCAGTTCTGCCTCTGTCCACATTGCGGGGTATTCGCCCCGCTCCAGAATCCAGAATTTGCCGTATTCATGCTGTGAGAATCTTGCCTTCGCCTCATCGTCATTGTGGAGGTTGATAATTTCGTCTTGTAATTCGCGCTTCATATCTTGAATGTCACATTTGAATGGGTTGATCACCCATGCTGGCACCGACAGTTCTAGCATGTCTCTGAAACGCTGCTCCATATCTCCACGAATCTTCTCAAGGTGATTGCAATAAATGAGCAGCTGTTCATCAGAAACAGCAGTTTCCTTTGCCAACTGGGGAAAGTGGTTCATATCTCTGCGGCCGAGGGTTTCCCTGTGCAGAGTCGCCTTGGTTACGAACGCGCCGATCACTTTCTTTGCTTTAATCAGCGTCATATGGTCACCCTGGAGTTGTTTGTTGACATCATTCAGTATACTGAATATGTCCGTGAGGTAAGCCACATCATGCTGAATCGCATTCACTTTCTCCAATAGCTCCGTATCAATTTCCGACAGACACTCGCCCACTGTTGAGAAGAGGGCATCGAAACGGGTCAAACAAGCACCTTTGGACAACCATCGAACTTCGGTATGCAACAAGAGCCGCTCGAATGCCTCATCGTTCTCCTGGCAAAGCTGACGAAACAGCCGATCATGCAGACGACACCTTGATTTTATTCACTGCTTTGATTACTCTTTGGAGTGATGTATGAAGTCTGGTGCTGAGAGCTTTTGCTACAAGATGCTGGCGGTGCACGACACAGTGAATGGCCAACACGGACGGTACCTGGTTCTTCAGAAGCGCAATAATACCACGCTGGCGGCCAACCATCGCTGGTGCCCTGTCTGTCGCGCAAGCGAGAATGTTCTCCATCGGTATGTTCTTATCAGTAAAGTACTTCTCCAACGTTTGGAAGATGGAAGAACCCTTCGTATCGGTCTGGAGAGAGCGGGCAAACAACATTTCTTCCACCATTTCCTGATCACGGATGAAGCAAACGTAGCAGAGTAACAGAGCTTCACTGTCACGCAAAGTGGACTCATCCAGCTGGATGGCGAAGTGTGTGCTTCTCAGCTCACTACACAGCTTATCTTCTACATCTGATGACATTTCATCAATCCGCCTGGCCACGGAATCATTGCTGAGCGCAATCGACGAGACAACTGGATTCGGATCCTGGCCCATAACGGTTTTTATCACTTCCCCAACAGCTGGTTTGATCAACTGTTCGCCGATTGAATATGGTTTTCCAGATCTGGCGATGAGCAATGACAGCTTATACGACGCTTCCAGTCCTTTATCCATGAGCTTTTGGCTGGTTTTGAACATCGTCGTTACCGTGGATCGCTTCTCAAATTTCTCTTTCAGCGATTGGAAATAGCTGACCTCTGCGCGAGCCTTATCACTGTGCTTTTTACTCAGGTGCTCGCTCAGTCGAGATGGTTTCATTGCTTCATTGGACAGCGTGATACCACACAACAAACACATCGGTAACTGTTTGTTCGTCGGAGATGGAATGAATCCATACTTGATGTATTCAACGGAATACTGACGACAGTTTTTCTTTGAGGCCGACATCTTGAAGCCGACCGGACGTGAAGCTTTTTTGAATAACGAAATCAACACGCCAAAATGTCGAAAGACTAACACCAGCGCTAACACTGACTGTTCATACCTTGCCCAATGTCTGTGCTGGCAAGGCCAGGCTGTAAAGTTGAACCAAGCACGTTGAATAGTCCAGCACGAATAGAGTATATTATATCCCGCATAAAAAAGATTCTTGCAAGCCGATTGGTTGAAATGGCACCACGTGACAAAAATTTGTGTTGTACTATTGGCCGCATTGGCGGCCAATAGTATTTCTCTGGTGTCATACACTATCATGTTTGTTGCGTGAGCATGTATGGACAAGAAAATACCTACACGACATCAGCGAATATGTGATCATAAAAACCATGGGAAAGGGGAAAGAATGTGGTCGTTGATTGGATGGCCAATTTGCCGAATGGCTCCGGGTAACCTGTTCAGACTGCAGGAAGCCCAATGAGCGCTCCAAATCGCCGCTGTTCCTCTAAATCGCCAGTGCCCTTCAAATCATTGGCAATATGGCAAGCGCCCCCCTACCGCCCGTGGACTCTCGAGCGCCCCCCTGAAAGTTCCCAGCGCCCACTGGGGGGCGGTAGGGACCACTTTGAGAAACTATATTCTAAATTATTAAGGACAGTACTGTAATGAGGCTTGCAAAATTTTTTAACACCTGTGCAGTAGTCTGGCTGTCTGCCAGTGTAGAAGCGATAATGTCACGTCACCGGCTGGTGGAGAATCAACAATATGGCAAGCGCTCAGTGGATGCCGCATCACTTTGTCTCCCGGTCTCACCTGCTTCACCCTGTGGTGAAGTGTCCTTAAGTATGTACATTATAATACAAATGAAGTGTACGCGTGTCTAATATGTACTGAAGTGAAGGTTAAGTTAGGTTTATGTGACCAAATAGTTTTTCCCTGGTAATGCATCCCTCCATTATAACACTATGTATATGGGAAAATCGTATTTGAATAACGTCAACGTTTTTAGAAACGCATTCATGATGTAAATCTGGGACTTGCTGTACATGGTTGGACTCTGGGGATCTCAAATCCCTTTGGTAGTGCAAAATAATATCTTTAATCTGCACAGAATTGTAGCTCATCCTTTATTACTTGATCTGTATCTCGGGCACATTGGTGTGTGCTGTACATGGATTAGTCAGTCTTGCACACCATATTTGTGGAGCACTGACATCCCTGGAGTTTAACTTGAGCCCAAAGGCACCAAGTTACTGTGTGTTGTCATGACAATTAGGCAATGCAGGAGCTTCATTTTCGGAGTTAATACTTACTCTCGGTGAAGACTGTGCACACTCAGCTTTAGTTAAAAGTGAGCTGCTAAAATAAAAGCCATACCAATAAATGGTAAGATGTGGTGCACTGGCTGAATGCTTAACTAAGGAAGAACTTTCATAATTATGACACTACGTTAGAGCAGCATGGTTTAATCAAATTTAAATTCATGTTTTTTATTTTGATTTTATTGGTCCAAGGCATTATGCAGCTGATGATAAAGATGGAGAATTTGATGACTCGACACTGCTGGAAAACCTCCAAAGAAATCATGTAAGTTACCCTTTTGCTCCAACACTCTTCCATGAGCCTCGGTGTAGAGTCTTTACCATTTTGCTCTGACAAATGGAAAATCCCAAACCGTCAACACTTTGTTATTTTACAGTGGATAACTTTAACCATTTTATTTTCATGTACGTTTGTTCGATAAAGTGTCCAATAACATCTTTTATGATCCATGCATCAGAAAGATTTATTTTTTTTGCAGGCATGTGTGTATGAATAATAGCAATTCATGTTTTAAAGTTAGTTATTGCATTCTGGTGCCAGTACCATTTAGTTCTCGACAGCACTTCCCACATCCTCATTTCACCCTTACTACTCTTTAGGGAAATGTGTTTTTTTTTAGCCTCCATTGGACTTAGTCTGAAATGGGGGCTTATGGATTGGGTCTCGTCCATCTGCCCGTCCGTGCATACGTCCGCAACCATATCTCGGACATGTATGGACCAATTTTGTTCATACTTGGCAGAAAGACAATGCATGTTGGTGTACATATGCACATAGTTTTGTTTCGTGATGCGATCAAACATGGCCGATTGGCAGCCATTTTAGATGTAGAAACCAGTTGTAAAAACCCTGATATTGAGCATGTCCTCAACCATTCTCAGACTTGCATTTACCGATCTTGTTAAAACTTGGCATACAGAGTTAATGATTGATAGCTTACAGATGCAAATCATTTTCTTTCGAGATCAGATCAAATATGGCCGACTGGTGGCCATTTTGTTACTTAAACATGTCCCCAGCCATTTCTCGGCATGCTTGAACCGATTTTGTTCCAACTTGGCACAAAGACAATGCATGGGAGTATATGTAAGCAAAATATTTTCTTTTGTAATCTGACCAAAGATGGCCGAGTGGCAGCCTTTAACTCTGTACAGCAAAATTACTAAAATCACGGGGGCTATGACATTTGGTTTTCTGTCCTTGTGTTCTTTTCTTAAGATTTTCCAATCTTCTGCATAACACCACCATGATGGCATACTTTAGGCAGTGTGGTTCTTCATCACTTCCACCTTTGATCACTCAAAACATCCACTTTCCTTTAAAAAGGAAAACCTCTAAAAATGGATATTGTAAAGGCAGATGAATTGATATCCATCCCAAATGACAACATATACAATGATGCAGCACCCTGCTTGTGAAACATTTGACAAATCAAACGCAGATGAGGCAACTCAAATGTGAATATGCTACTATTAAGGTTATCCTGCCAGCAGAATGAACATTCAATGGTGAATAGAAACTTTGTGTTTGTAAGACAAATCAGTATGATCATGTATCAAGCAAGCTGCCACTTGGCAATAAGTGAGTTGCAACTTAATTTTCATCCTCATTTGATTGAATTGGATCCAGATTCCAAAAAAAACCTTACTCTTGTAATCAGGGCAGAAGTTGATTGTAATGCCGCTATATCATAACTCTAATACACTTGAGTATAAAGAGTAATTTTTGGAAGCAGGTTAAAATATTGCTTCACCTCAGAAAATTAAAAATAACAATTTGCAAGGCCTGTTCTATGTTTATGCAAAGTTCTTTTTTTTTTCTTCCCCTCCATCATTTAGCCTACAGCACCAGATATTACAGAATTTTTGACTATGGCAGCTGTATGCCACACGGTGGTGCCAGAGTACAAGGGTAACCAGCTTGTGTACCAGGCCTCTTCTCCTGGTGAGTAGTTTCCTGCCTTCATTTTTGGAACGGGTTCTTAATAGTTATTTGTTTTTTTTCTTTATTTCCAGTAGAAGGATTTTATATGATAATCCGCTTATTACATGCCACAAAGTTTATGTTTATAATATACATTTTCAGATGAAGGCGCGTTGGTTGAAGCGGCAAAAATGCTGGGTTTTAACTTCACAGTGAGGACACCAGATTCTGTAACGCTGGAAGTGGTATGTTTTATGTAAATACACTTTTACATGGAAAACAGCACGTCAGTGTTTTGTGAATCATTAATGTTGCTGTTTCTATCTTGTAGTTTGGAGAGGAGATGATCTTCAAGCTTTTGCATGTTTTGGATTTTACAAGGTGGGTGTATGTGTGGACGTTTACATATACATGTATGTGGAGGATATTGTGTTGTTGTTCTTGTTGTATAGCCCCAGACAGTTCTCTTGAACAAGCCCGTGGCACAGAGACAGCCGATTGATCTCCCAGGAGCGACCGAGAGATCCCCCACATCTAGGATGGTGTACCCTCTCATTCACAAAGTCAGGGCAGAGAGAGAGAGAGAGAGAGAGAGAGAGAGAGAGAGAGAGAGAGAGAGAGAGAGAGAGAGAGAGAAAGAAAAAAAAAAAAGAGAGAGAGAGAGAGAGAGAGAGAGAGAGAGAGAGAGAGAGAGACTTTTGTGCCCTTTTATTATAAAAATACAAGCAATTCGACAAAGCGGTTGTAAGCAAAGCAACCAGTTTAAAGAAACATTTCGTAAGGATCATGAATTCACCAAAAGGAGCAAAGGATATTTAAAGGAAACCAGCAAGTATAAAAATTTTACAAACCAAAGGTGAAGACACAAACAAAAAACCACAAACAATTTCAAAGGAAATGCTCATGCAAGAGCTATGACCACATCAAGAGCAAAAATTAAGCGTTTAATTAAATTAAGCGAAACATTGAGAGAGGGAGAGAGAGAGAGAGAGAAAGAGAGAGAGAGAGAGAGAGAAGAGAGAGAGAGAGAGAGAGAGAGAGAGAGAGAGAGAGAGAGAGGAGAGGAAGAGAGAGAGAGAGAGAGAGAGGAGAGGAGAGAGAGAGAGAGAGAGAGAGAGAAGAGAGAGAGAGAGAGAGAGAGAGAGAGAGAGAAGAGAGAGAGAGAGAGAGAGAGAGAGAGAGAGAGAAAGAGAAAGAGAAAGAGAAAAGAGGAGGAGGGGGAGGGGAGAGGAGAGGAGGGGAGAGGAGGAGGAGGGGAGAGGAGGAGGAGGGGAGAAGACGGAGGGATAGACAGAGGGAAAGGGCTGGTCCATGGGGACCGATTGACACTCCGACCATGGCTGCGCTGCCCTGACGAATCCGGGCAGCATGGAAGAATGGGGAAGATTTGGTCCCCGAATTGCGTTGGGGGGGGGGGGGGGGGCAGGGGAGGAACAACCCCCATGCAGAGGCGTCCCCAATAGTTATAGGATATTGTGTGTACAGGAGTGGTGAGCACCCATTTGGAAGTGGTGAAAATTTTTGTTAAAAATAATAAAATGATTTTCTTAACCATTTTGAAGCTTGCAGATGTGCATATTCTCTCTGGTTATGTTTTCATCCACAATCTACCTTTTGAATAAAAGACTCATTTAATCTTTCATAACAAAAAATGGGATGTTATGATTCATATACTTTGTTTACACGTGTGCACCCAGCAACCGTGGACGTATGTCAGTGATTGTCCGCACACCAACGGGAAAGTTGCAGCTGTACTGCAAGGGTGCGGTAAGCAGCCGCTTTCCGAAGTGAACTTTTTATCATAAACTTCTTTTATTTCGCTTTTTTCCACTAATTTTACTTTCTCGACTGAACATTATTCTCACATAAGATTAAAGATGAAAAATAGATTTTTATTTCATCCTCTGACAGTGCACTCCTCGGTGTGAAGATCTAATGTTTTAACATATATAAACTTGTGAATTGGTTTGCCTCAAGCAAGAGCATTGGCTCATGAAACTTGCAGCATTATTGATGCTATGAAGCACGATTCATTTGGGGCAAACTCACTGGAAAGCAGTATAATTTTTTGACGTTTATTTTATAAGCGAATTGACAATCCTTGGAAGTTTTCCAATCACAATGAAATCAGAATTGTTTTTTTGCATGGTGTTTCTTTGTTGAAATGAATTTAAAAAAATTATTTTGGAGTAGTTTTGTGCTTTTATAATTACTGTATGTATTTTTATTTTTTAAGTGTCTTGGTGTTGGCTATGGTAGAATACTGTTATCACCGTTGAACCCAATTGCAAATTGTCACGAGATCTGTCTTCACCACATTACAACCGTGGGAAAGGTAATTAGTGTCGTACAAATTGATTTGTGCCCATGTAGATTTTCTGGGGTTAAATATGTGATTAAAAATTTTTTTTTGTTTATTGTAGGATAATATTATTTATGAACGCCTGGCGGAGGGCTCATTGTACAAAGAGGAAACACTGCAACACCTGGAGCAGTTTGCTTCTGAAGGTGAGTGTGTACTATTTTGAATGCATACTTTTTTGGTGAAATACTTCTTGATTTATTTTTTTTGTCATCATTTTTGAAATAAATTGCTTGGACTAATGTTAATTTCAAGTGTGTTGTGGAATTTTAAAGCCACATCATTTTTGTGTGCTGAAGATGTGCATTTCGTTTGGGAAACATCTGACATGTTATTGTATATGTGGTCTCAGGTCTCAGGACCCTTTGTTTTGCCCGGGCTGATATTTCTGAGAACGATTATGAAGAGTGGTTGCAGCTGTACAACACGGCCAGTACTTCCTTGCAAAACCGTCATGTAAAGGTGGAGGAAACATACGAGTTTATTGAGAAGGTCAGCATTTTTGTGTCTGCCACCATTCATATTTCCTGCATATGACACAAATGAGACTTTTGGTTAATTGCAGAACCAAGAATTGTTACCTTGCAGTTTGTTCTTCGATTCCAGGAGAAATCAGATCAGACTTAAACCTCTAACTGCACAAGAAGCACTACAAGACAAATAATGAAATAAAGTGAATCAAAAGTCTAATTTGCATAAATAAGAGAATAATTACCTTTGCCGCCTAAGGTGGACAGAGGTTATGTTATCACCCCATCTGTCTGTGTGCAGGATATCTCAAAAGGTTATGGATGGATTTGGTCAAAAGTTGGTGGGCAGGTTGGGCGCGTGACAAGGACGAATTGATTCGATTCTGGTGAAGATCCGTATCTGGACTGAGATACGAGGATTCTTTTAAATTTATGAAGTGATTATTCATCATTGAGAGATAGGGCCAAAAATGATATCAGTACAGTATGATATTTCAAAAGGTTATGGATGGATTCAGACAAAATTTGGTGGACCAGTTGGGTGTGTGACAAGGACGAATCAATTAGATGTTGGTGAAGGTCTTGATCCAGATACTATAATTTTTGAGTGATTCTTCACCATTGAGTGATGGGGCTAAAAACTATATATTGCAGGATATCTCAAAAAGTTATGGACGTATTTAGATGAAACTTGGTGTACGAGTTGGTTCGGTGACAAGCACAAGCCGATTATATTTTGGTTCAGGTCTGAATCCAGATCCAGTCTATCAGTGGGATACAAAACAAACTGTTCAGCCTGGCGGAGGTATTTGCTCCACCGCGTGCCGTTCTAGTTTCTGGTTGTAATGCTTCCTGAGGTAAATTGATAATGTAGCTGTACAGTGGAAATTGAACGGTGAATTGTGCAAGGTTGTTTTCTTTTTTTAATCCACAACAGAGAACTTGTGTACATACTAAGCCATTTAAAATATATATATATATAATTTTTCAACCAGATTCACAAGATTTATCATACATAAATAGCCACGACTGGGCTGATGGTCATCTCTTGAGGTTATCGTTCATACCTCTGCTGATTTTGAGGGATCCCCTTGGGAGACCCCCTGATCTCCTGGGAGGCCCCCTGATACGAAATCGAAAAATCTTAGACCGGGTGATCCTGCGGACAATCAAGTAGAATGGCTGAATTGGGTTTCAGAGCAACCGGTTGGCAAATAAGGGATGAGCAGGGATCCAAAGTTTAAGGGTAACCCCCCTGGGGGTAAATACCCTGGGGGTTACCATCATCCGAAATTGAAAAATGAAGCCCGAGCGATTGTGCGGGCTACTGTCTTGTATTAATGCGTCAAGTTTCAGAACAATCAGCAGGGTGATAAGGGTGTTTTAAAACAAAACTCAGACCTCTTCCAAGAAACGAGGTTTTATTGAACTATATCTCTACTCATCCTACAACACAAAAGAAGGTAGATCATGAGCACTACAAAGAAAGCAATCAAACATACTGTTGCGAATATGGAATTTGGCCTCCATATCCGCTTGTAAATATTCCCCTATTTTCTCCGATACTCCCCAACTCTCCCTTACCCCATTCCCTAGTCCCATTGTCTGTAAACAACACCCATTAGAGCCGATCTTCCCCTTCATCCCCCCATTAAATGTCGTGCCCAGGTCCCCCGCACCACACGTAGACAATTATAGGACATCTTGCTAGTTATTCTTAATCTATGTCAGTTAAGGACTTGTTTCCATTAATTATGACTCTTCGTTGCACCAGAATGTGATTATATGGCACCTGTTAGGAAGTTTAGGACCTCCCCATACCTCTCCGCATCTCTTCCCCATGAAGAAGCGCCAACTACAACAACAACAACAAAAGAGGGGGGCGGCGCGGTGACGGCATGGGGAGTGGGCGTCCTCCTTCCGGCTCGGTTAGCCGCCATTGACCACGCGCTCCACGGGGTTACCACGAAGGGGCTCCCTGTCGGCCCCTCGTCAAGGGCGGAGCCGGTAACCCCCGCACCCAATGAGAAGCCATGGGCCGATGCCATCTGGGGCGGCGCTAACGAGCCGAGGGCGTGTCACTCCCCGCCGGATATACGCGGCCCCGCGCCGGACGTGACGTGAGATGCGCCCCGAGCTTGGAAGGACAAGACGCCACCCTCCCGAGCGCTGAGCGACCTCCCCGCATCTGCTGGACACCACCGTACGTGATTCTGTCCCTGAGCCAGGTGCACCTGAGCCATCGACTGCCGCTTTCCTTGCCATCAAATCCCGTGTGAGTCAGCGTTGTCCCGTTTATCTGTGGTCTGTCTAGGGTTAATATAAGAGTGTGTCTAAGTGCCTGTCTTCCTATGCTGTCCCTCTTGTAGTTGTAATCTAACCTTTTTCCGTACGAATATACTTGAGAACTGAACCCCTGGTGTCGTATTGTGTCATTATAATCCAGCCGGGTGTCTTCTTTTTCTTATTGAGCCAGCATAGCGCGATTAGTCAACCCCGGGTGCAATCGGGGTAACTTGTACGGATACGGCGGCCATCCCGCTCGGCCCACCATACCATCAAAGTCGTATCTGTAACAATTGGTGTCGGGAGGGGGATTCGAGGCCCGACCAAATTTTGAAAAAAAAAAAAAACGAATAGAGGAAAAAAAAAAAATTTGGTCAAAATTTGGAGCGGCCGAAATTTGTTTTGTTTTACGAAACTCGAATTTTGCAAGTCGCGCTATGGCGGATCAAGACGGCTGGGGTCCGGTAGGGGAGAGTGAAGCAGGGTCGGTCCAGGACCAAATTGAGACACGTGAGGAGAGCGAAACAGCGGGGGTAGCAGACGCGCGAAATGGCGCCTCGCACATAGCTACGGCGGCCGCACCCGCTGCACAAGTGGGAGGGATGGCCCAGATGCAGGTCCTCATGGAGCAATTTATGGCGCAAATGCAGGCGTCCCTCAAACTGCAGAGTAACCAATTGGGGAACCGGATGGATGCTCAGGGTGAGCGATTGGAGGGCCAAATGGGGGTAATGGGAAACCAAATGGGGGTAATGGGAAACCAAATGGGGGTAATGAGGGACGAAGCGAGGGGTACCGGTGAGAAGTTAGACAATAATTTTGAGGAGTTAGACAAGAAAATTGAGAAGTTAGACAATAATTTTGAGGAGTTAGACAAGAAAATTGGGAAGTTAGACAATAATTTTGAGGAGTTAGACAAGAAAATTGGGAAGTTAGACAATAATTTTGAGGGGTTAGACAACGGGATAAAAGAAGTGAAAAATGGGTTAACGGGGGTAGAAAACAGAATGGCCGCTCAAGAGAATCAAATGGAAGGGATGCAAAAAGGGTTAGAGGGGTTAGAAAACAGTATGGAAGGCAAATTGAGGGACATGAGGGACCAAGCGGAAAGGGAAGTTAAACAAATGGAGCAGCAGATAGAGGGGGTCAGAATGGGGGTAGAAACCAAACTGGATGCTCACAGGGAGGAAATGGAGCAGATGAGGGTGGCATCTGGGCAGGAGATGCAAGTGATGGGAGAGGAGATCCGAAGAGGAGTGAGTGAGGAGGTCGGAGGAGTGCGCGAGGAGGTGAGGCACTGTAAGGAGCGCATGGAGAAAGAGGTGAGAAAGGGGACTGTAAAATTGCAAGGTGGTATAGAGGAGTTGACGCTGGGAGTAGAACAACTGACAGTGGGACAAAAGGAGTTGGGGGACCAGGTAAAGAAGAACACAGCGGTAATAGAGGGTTTAAAATCGACACAGAAGGAGATGAAAAAGGACGTAGGGGTAATTAAAAAAGAGTGCCAGACGGTACATGAGGACCTGACGAGGAAAATGGACAAGGTGGTAGAGGTAATGGAGGTTAAAGAGCGGGAGGTGCGGGAGCACATAGAAAAAAATAAAGTGGAGTTAGAGGAAGAACTTAAAGGGGCGCACGAAGAGATGAAGGAGATGAAGCAAAAATTAGAGGAAGTGGAAGAAGGGGTGAGCGAAATTAAGAAGCGACGGAGAGAGGATAAGAAAGAGATAAAGGAGGAAGTAAAAGAATTGGTCCAAAGTCTGTGTTCGGATCGTGATGATGTGCTCATTAACCGGATGAGGGATTCGCAGGTGATGGAGGAGAAGCGAAGAGAAAGAGGACCCGGTGTAAGTGGTGACCAATATGGTCGTGCGTATGATGCGCCAGGTGATTTAATAAGCTTGGGGGTCGAGATAGACCCGGATGTTCGTGAGAGGCCAAGAGTGAGGTGTATGGCTGGTCCGGAGGGTATGGAACGAGAGGTGCGAGGTGTGGGTGAGCAAGGTTGTGGTGGTATGGAATGGGTAGCGGGTTGCGGAGGTGTGACCCATGCATCGACACCAACAGGGGTAGTTGTTGGAGGGACCGGGGAGGCACGAGAGCCCCTTGGGGGTAGTGTACTGTGGGGGCCCGGCCGGTTCGGCCCCGCGCTGACCCCGCAAGGGGCGACGCACGGGGTCCGGCCGGCGGGCAACGACTCGCATACGAGGTGGTCCCACAAGGTCCCACTCGCGCCGTATGACGGCAAGAGTGATCTACGCGCGTACCTGGCGCAGTTCGACTGTGTGTGTAAGGGTAACGGTTGGGGTGAGGACGAAGGTGGAGTACACCTGGTGGCCGCATTGCGCGGCGCGGCGGCGGAGGTGCTGACGGCATTACCAGCGGGTGCTCTCACCCTGCCAGCCCTCCGCGACGCCCTAATTAATCGATTTGGAATAGAACAGCAGAGCGAGCTTGTTAAAGCTCAGCTCGCGCTGCGAAAGCGCAAGCCCCAGGAAGCCATCGGGGAACTTGCCCACGACATTCGCCGCGCAGTGGGGATCGCACATGCTAGCATGGCAGCGGATTCCCGGGAAAGCCTGGCGCTGGACCATTTTATCCAGGCCCTCCCGGATATTGAGCTCCGGCAACAGCTCGCCATGTGGCGCCCGCAGACTCTGAGCCAGGCGGCTGACGCTGCGGCCCGTTGGGAAGCAGCGAGGCCCCTGGCCCGGGGGGGCGAGCGTCTCGCAATGGCGGTCCGCCAGATGGGACCCCCGATGGAGGGCGGACCCCTTAGGGGGCCCGCCCCCGACGTGGGTCCTGACCTGGCGGGCATGGTCCGGAGGCTGGTGGACCAGCGCCTGGCAGGACCTGGACCATGGCAGGCGGCCCCGGAGGTGGCCCGCGGTGGACCACGAGCGGGTAATCCAATTCGGACCTACAGGGGGGGGAATTTGGAATTCCGGAGGCAAGCACCTTATCAGGTGAGGTGCTATACCTGCAACCGCCTGGGTCACCTGGCGCGGCACTGTCGAAACGCGCGCCGGGATGATCCCCGGCAGTTGAGGTCCTCAACTCCGCCCAGGGGGGAGCGGGTTAGCCGACCCCAGACACCCCCCCGCCAGACCCCGGGAAACTAGAAGGTGTCGGGCACGTAGGGCGGTGTTCGGCAGCAGAGGATGGAGGAGAGCCCTCATTGACGCGACAGGTCATTTATTGTGGCCAAATTGGAACCGGTAGCCTGACAATTAGATGCAAAATTGCCGGCGTGGGGGTAGACGCCGTCGTGGACACAGGAGCTAGCGCCACGATCATCAGCCCTGTGGTCCTTGATTCGAGCGCAGGTGGCTGGGATAAGATCCAGCGCCTGCAAAATTATAGTTTGCAGCTTGCTACCGGGGTAACGGCCCCGATCATAGGGCGTGGTTCTGTGACCCTCAAGTTAGGGTCGGTAAGGAGGGAGATAGATGTTTGGGTGGCGGAGGTGTGCGACCCATGTTTAATAGGGTTGGACCTGTTGACTGCCAGCGGTTGTAAAATCGACTTGTGCCGGGGGATCCTGCAGGTGGGAGTAGAAGAGCTGCCGTTAGGGGGAGTGAGCACGGCCGAGAGAGCGGAGCTGGAGGCTTCCGAGGCCGTGACCATCCCCCCCAGGGCCGAGGCGATAGTGCCGGCCCGGTGGGCAGCTCGCCCAACATGGCAGGAGTCCTGCGGCCTGGTCGAACCGGTGGCAGCGCAGTCCATACCGGGTTTAATCGTGGGCCGCACCCTTGTAAAAACGGACGGACCGGTAGTGGCCGTCCGAGTAGTAAATGTGAGTACAGAACCACGCACTATAGTAAGGGGCACGAGGGTAGCTGGCTGCACCCCAGTTGAGGAAGTCGCGACAGTGAGGGGCGAGAACGTCCAGCCGAGCCGACCCCGGGGGGAGCCTTCAATAACAAGTAGGAATTGGCCCGATCCCATTTGCGAGATGGTAAATCGTAGTAGCGTAGAGTTGGGAGGTACCCAGAGGGAGGCCTTACACAAACTGGTTGGGTCCCATTTGGACCTCTTCTCCCTGTCCACCGAGGATATTGGACGTACGGGCCTGGTGAAACATCAGATCCACACCGGTGAGGCCCGGCCTATTCGTCAGGCCGCCCGACGGCTCCCTTGGAGCAAGAGGGCGGAAGCTGACGAGCAGGTTGCAAAAATGCTCGACGCAGGTGTGATCGAGCCCTCGGGAAGTCCTTGGATGTCACCTGTTGTGCTGGTCAAAAAGAAGGATGGGACCACGCGGTTCTGCGTGGACTATCGCCAGCTAAACAACGTGACACTCAAGGACTCATATCCCCTGCCAAGGATTGATGACACCCTCGATGCCGTTGCGGGCTCAAATTGGTTCACAACTTTGGACCTCAAGAGTGGGTATTGGCAGGTGGAGATGGATAGGGCAGGGAAGGAGAAAACGGCATTTTCCACAGGTAAGGGACTGTATCAGTTTACTGTGATGCCGTTTGGTTTGTGTAACGCCCCCGCCACCTTTGAGAGATTGATGGAGCATGTACTAGGCGGCATGCCATGGCAGTCATGCCTGGTGTACCTGGATGACGTCCTGGTACATGCCCAAACGTTCCCCCAGGCACTAGCTAATTTGGACCAGGTGTTCGGGTGCCTCAGACAGGCAGGGTTGAAGCTGAACCCGAGTAAGTGCACTTTGTTTGCAAGAGAGGTGGCCTATCTAGGTCACGTGATTGGCCGCGAGGGGGTAAAAACAGACCCAGACAAAATTAAAGCGGTAGAGGAGTGGCCCGCACCACGTACCATCAAAGAGGTGCGGGGATTTTTGGGACTCTGCTCCTACTACCGGCGCTTTGTGGCGAAATTTGCGGAGTTGGCCCGTCCCCTCCACCGGCTTACGGAGAAGGGGACGCGATTTAATTGGACACGGGAGTGCCACGAGGCCTTCCAAAAATTGAAGGGGTGTCTAACATCCGCACCCCTTCTAGCTTACCCCACTAGTGACGGGACATTTACCCTGGACACGGATGCGAGCCAGGAAGGATTGGGCGCAGTTTTGTCTCAGACACAGGAGGGCGTGGAGAGAGTGATTGGTTATTATAGTCGGGCCTTAAGTAGGCCCGAGAGAAATTATTGCGTCACTCGCAAAGAGTTATTGGCTATGCTGGCTGCCATGAACCATTTCCACCCGTACTTGTACGGGCGGAAATTTTTGGTTAGAACTGACCATTCCTCCTTGCAATGGCTCCTTCGGTTCAAGGAACCGGAGGGCCAAATTGCAAGGTGGTTGGAAAAGTTGCAGCAGTACGATTTTGATGTGGCCCATAGGGCCGGGAAGGCCCATGGTAATGCGGACGCACTCTCTCGGCGTCCTTGTCTGGGGGAAAACTGTAAATTTTGTGCGAGACACGAGGAGAGGGAGCAATTGGGCGATTCCGCCCCGATTCTCGTCGTCCGGGCAACCCGGGTGAGAGGGCCAATTTTGCCACTAACCGCGGACGAGGAATTTGGAGAGTTGGCTTGGAGCACGGCCCAGCAGGAGGATCCTGTTCTGGGGCCGGTGTTCCAATGGGTCAAATTGGGGCAAAGACCGAAGGGGGAAGAGGTCACCCCCCTCGGGGCGCAGACAAAGGCATATTGGGCTCAGTGGCAGACCCTGGAATTGAAAGGCAACATCTTGTATCGCAAGTGGGTGGAGGTTCCCTCTGATCGAACTTCCTGGCTGGTGATAGTCCCTGACAAATTCAAGAACGTCATATTGCAACAGGTGCATGGTACCCGCTCCGGCGGCCATTTGGGCAGGACAAAGACAATATCTCGGGTCCGCCGGAGGTTCTATTGGGTGAATATGGGGCGCGACATACAGGACTGGTGTCGGAGATGCGACGCCTGTTCTGCCAAAAAGGGACCAGCACGGAGGATGAGGGCCCCCCTTCAATTACATCAGGTGGGGGCCCCCCTTGAGCGGGTGGCTATGGATATTCTAGGACCGCTGCCCCGCACCCGCCAAGGTAATAAGTATATCCTCGTTGTGATGGACTACTTCACCAAGTGGCCGGAGGCCTACGCCCTCCCCAACCAAGAAGCAGGGGTGGTAGCGCAGGCCTTCGTGGAAGGATTTGTGTGCCGGCATGGGATTCCACAGGAGTTGCACACCGACCAGGGACGAAATTTTGAGAGCAAATTACTAAAAGATGTGTGCAGTCTCCTGTCAATTCGAAAAACCAGGACAACGCCTTTAAGACCTCAATCTGACGGGATGGTGGAAAGATTCAACCGAACTTTAATCCAACAACTGGCACTGTTCACCACCACCCGTCAGGATGACTGGGACGAACATCTCCCTTACTTGCTCATGGCCTACCGAACCAGCCAGCACGGGGCCACCGCATGCAGTCCAGCGTTGCTTATGTATGGGCGGGAGTTACGGGCTCCCGCCGACTTGCTATGCGGTCCCGTGCCAGACACAGTGGTTAACCCGCCGAGGGAGGGGTACGCACGTCACCTAGAGGAAGGCATGGAGCTAGTCCATGCCTTCGCCCGCCGCCAACTCCATCTGGCGGGGGAAAAGATGAAGCGCAGGTACGACGACCGGAGCCAGGGGAGTCAATACGCTCCGGGGATGAAGATTTGGTTCTTTAATCCCCGGAGGCGGAAGGGAAGGTGCCCAAAACTCACCTCCCCCTGGCAAGGCCCAGGAGTCGTCCTGTCGCAAATCTGTGACGTGGTCTTTAAGATCAAAATGGGGCCACGAGCCCTCCCTCGGATCGTCCACGCCGACCGGATAAGACCTTACACCGGCGAGCAGGCGCCCCCGTGGATCGCCTCGGCTTTAGATGCCGAGGCGGGACCCAGTACCTCTGAATAAGGGGGGCTTATTAGTGCCAGAGGACTGGGGGATTGAGGAGCGATAGGCCCGGTGGGAGAGGGTGGCATCCCTGCCACCTTTCCCATGTGAGGGGGGCAAAGGAGCAATAGCTTGTGGGGTGTATGGCAGTGAAAACTAGCCCGGGTGGGTTAGGATATGGTGTGTAGGGATCTAGCGAAGATGACCTTAGGTAACGTTAAGTTTAGTTAGTGACTGATACCTGTAGTGGGGACGCAGGTAGATTAGTATGGATGATAATGACGAGGGAGCGCAATAGTTTAAAGGGACGACTGGGAAGCGCAAGTTTCAGAAGGGAGTAGTTAGCTGAGATGATGCCGTGTGTGTGAGAATTGAACAGGTGTGATTGCACAGGTGTGCAACTGGACAGGTGTGTGGAGCAGTGTATGAGTAGTGAGTGTGTGGATCAGCGCGAATGCGCTTGGGGAGAGAAGGGTGCAGGTGGCACCAGGTGTGAGAGCACAGGTGTGCAAGTACAGGTGTGTGGAGAGAGTTGGAGTAAGTGGTACGGAGTGGTGTGCATGGTGCGAAGGTGTGGATGGGGGAAGAGTGGACCCCTTTCACGAATACCCGGGGCGGGTAGTGTAAGTGTTAGGTAGAGGGTGCAGGTAAATTATGGTTGGATATTGGCACTTGTGGTGCGGTTGCAGAATGGTATTGTGGATGGGTGCATTAGTGTTGTGGAAATGGCTGGGCGTGTAGCCTGTTAGTGTGTGTAGTTGGTTGGGCACTCCACCACTGTGAGGATGTCGGCCAGGTGAGGCCGCAGGTGGGCTCTGGGAGCCGGTAGTTGTGAGTGGGTGCCTGAGGATCCCGGGTGTGGATCGGGCAGCCCAGTGCCAGAGAGGGCACGGAGTGGGGAGAGAGCCAGAGGGCCTTCCCCTGGTAGTTAGGTTAGGGTAAGGAGCAGGTAAGCTCGGAGGCAACTGCAGTGGTGGAGGTGTGCAGGTGGGTAGACCCACTGGGAGAGGTACACGTCGCAGCCCAGAAATTGTACGAGGGCACCGGGAGATGAATCGGGGGAGTGAGACCCCAAATTGAAGAGCACCACAGTTTGGCCAATGGGAATTGGTTTTTAGAACCCATAGTGTAAGAGGGCCAATGGTTTGGCCGGAGGAAGACCCCGGGTAGTGTAAAGTTGTTAAAGTCATTTAGGAGATAGTTAGGATTGATGAACCTGTCGCACCATACGCAGCCACTTACCTGTGGTGATGATGATGACTCCACACCTGTGTTTTCTTTGGTTGTGTTGCAGAAATGAGAATTGCTGTGAGGATTTGTGAGACGCATCACGACGTGGATGAGACATTGGGGTGATTCCATCTCTCCCTCCCTAGGAGGGACTGATGATGAATTGGTAATGGCAAATTTTGATGTTGAGTTGAAAATGGCAAATTTTGATGAGAGTTGAAAATGGCAAATTTGATTGGTTAGGAGGGAGAGAAGACGAATTTGGTATATGGGAGGAACGGGGAAGACAGTAGGGATGTTTGTTGATTTGTAAAGTAGATGTTTATGAGTAGTGTTGTGTTGTGTGGATGCAGTAAGGGGTAAGGGAGGGGCCATGTAGGTTACCTGGTGGGGGGGGGGGGCGTACGATAGGAACGTACCTGTCTCACCTGGTTCCCATGTGCCCCCAGTGTGCATTACCTTACATTGCGTGCACTTTTGCGCCCTTACCACCTTACTCACTTGTTTGCTTCTTTTGTCTCCCACCTCCGAGGATCTGGCTTTGGGGTAGAGAGAGAGGAGAGAGAGGTGCTGGCTGCGCAGTTGTGGGCCTGCACTTTCGCTGTTCGCTGCCTGGATCGGTACACCATATGGACCGCAATGTTTGTGGCCACCCACAATGGACCGCAGTTCGTTTGCGGCCAAGCACCACCCGGGGATGGACCTATGGATCAACGTGGCACCTATGCCATACAGGTGAACCACTAATAGTTAACACCACCAAGTGCACCACAAGAAGAGCAAGAGACACCTGCAGGGTTAGGGGTTGTTGAAGTTATTTTTATTCCAATGAACAATGGTGACTGCACCGATTGGTGGTGGGGTGGTGCTGTTGATGCTCGGGAAAGGGTGCTCTGCACGTTATTAAAGGCCGTCGGCCACAGAGCACTCGTGGGTTGGTGTATCGATGTTGGCAAGCGCGCTCTCTCTATGCATAACATCTGCATGTGTTCCTCCAAAAACAGGTCCTGGATCGTAGTGTAAATAGCAGCGTAGTCTTGTAAATAATGCTCCCTACCGGCTGTATGTTTAGTTTGAGAATTCTTTCCGGATTCGGTTATCCTGTGGGTGTGTTTCTGTGAGGAGAAGGGTGCAACGTCGCAGGGGGACATATTTACTCATTTGTGAATATCTGTAAAACTGTCGCACTCAGGGTAGAGTTAATAGTAGAGGGAACTACATTGCGTGCCACACTAAAGTAGGTAAAAATTTATCGGGTCGGGACGCCCCGAGGGTAGAGAAGGGTGCAATGTTGCGAATATGGAATTTGGCCTCCATATCCGCTTGTAAATATTCCCCTATTTTCTCCGATACTCCCCAACTCTCCCTTACCCCATTCCCTAGTCCCATTGTCTGTAAACAACACCCATTAGAGCCGATCTTCCCCTTCATCCCCCCATTAAATGTCGTGCCCAGGTCCCCCGCACCACACGTAGACAATTATAGGACATCTTGCTAGTTATTCTTAATCTATGTCAGTTAAGGACTTGTTTCCATTAATTATGACTCTTCGTTGCACCAGAATGTGATTATATGGCACCTGTTAGGAAGTTTAGGACCTCCCCATACCTCTCCGCATCTCTTCCCCATGAAGAAGCGCCAACTACAACAACAACAACAAAAGAGGGGGGCGGCGCGGTGACGGCATGGGGAGTGGGCGTCCTCCTTCCGGCTCGGTTAGCCGCCATTGACCACGCGCTCCACGGGGTTACCACGAAGGGGCTCCCTGTCGGCCCCTCGTCAAGGGCGGAGCCGGTAACCCCCGCACCCAATGAGAAGCCATGGGCCGATGCCATCTGGGGCGGCGCTAACGAGCCGAGGGCGTGTCACTCCCCGCCGGATATACGCGGCCCCGCGCCGGACGTGACGTGAGATGCGCCCCGAGCTTGGAAGGACAAGACGCCACCCTCCCGAGCGCTGAGCGACCTCCCCGCATCTGCTGGACACCACCGTACGTGATTCTGTCCCTGAGCCAGGTGCACCTGAGCCATCGACTGCCGCTTTCCTTGCCATCAAATCCCGTGTGAGTCAGCGTTGTCCCGTTTATCTGTGGTCTGTCTAGGGTTAATATAAGAGTGTGTCTAAGTGCCTGTCTTCCTATGCTGTCCCTCTTGTAGTTGTAATCTAACCTTTTTCCGTACGAATATACTTGAGAACTGAACCCCTGGTGTCGTATTGTGTCATTATAATCCAGCCGGGTGTCTTCTTTTTCTTATTGAGCCAGCATAGCGCGATTAGTCAACCCCGGGTGCAATCGGGGTAACTTGTACGGATACGGCGGCCATCCCGCTCGGCCCACCATACCATCAAAGTCGTATCTGTAACAATACATTTCCTTCTAGCTTCCTGCAAGCAAGCAATTATGTACCTGTTAAACCCCAATAGTCTCGGCACTGGGTTACAGAATGCCACCAGACCGCGCCCCGAATGGACCCAACTTATATAAGCTGCCTCAAGGTCGTTCCTTCACTCAAATCTTCTCTTCACTCAGCTTGAGACATTACATCATATTTCATCACTAAGGGAGGAGTAACAAAAATATCAAAAAGTGGACAGGCACACGGATGGACGGACGGATATACATCCGGACATCACAACCCATTTTATATGATCATCTCTTCGAGAATCGACATGAGATGACCTAAAATGGGTTTATGTATTTATTGTGATTGCCTCCAGACCGTGATTAATAAAAACACCGGTGTAGAAATAAATGACATAAATTAACCTCTTGTTTTAATTGGCTAACCAAACTTGGTGGCATAGTGGTTAGAGCATCTGCTCTGATTCTGAGAGTTCAGTGTTTCAAACCACGGCCGAGTCATACCAAAGACTTTTTTTTTTAAAGGTACGTGCTGCTTCCTTCCTTGACACTCAGCATTTATAAGGATAGAGCACGTCCAAAGAATGCTGGAAAGGCAAAGGTAAACCACACAGTATAATTATGGCCAAGAAATAGCTTCAGCAGCATCAACGCTCGCTCTATAAATAGAGTATAGTACAGGTTCTTTAAAATTAGCTGGCAAAAAAAGAGCACAGAATTTGTTTGAAAAATATACAGCATACATTTGGTCAACTTGTCTTTCATTTCTTTTAAAGTGTCAGTGAAAGTTTCCTTCATAAAAACCTGTTCAACTCATTTGTTTGCCATTTTCAACGATTTTTATTTTTCAAGTTCTGCAGTTATCCAAATTTGTACCTGCAGATACTTCAAAGTTAGACTTAAGTTTCACTTTACATATGCCTGCATGAATATTTGAACACATTTCGTACATTATCTGCCATGAATGATTGAAGAACTTGATTCAAAACAATTTCACTCGAATGAAACGGCTTCATGCAGAGCATTTCCATTTAGTGCACAAACACAAACATTGTGTCGCAGTTTCTTGTTGTGTTTCACATGCTCATGTTTCAAGGATGCGAACTTTGATCATCCAATCTTCACAAAAGGAAATATGTTTTTTTGAATGGAGCGCACGCTTTATTGATGACTTACAATTTAAATAGGTATCGTTGGGGTTTAATATTATGTGTTCAGCCTCTTTTTCACCTTTGAATCAAGGTTAAATGCGACTGATTTCACTGGACTCAGAATTTCACACAACGATATTAAATGTTTCCTCCTCATTGTTGTTCACTCATCGGCTGAGTTCAGTGTGTTTACTTCGGCAACAGACAAGTTTCTGCTGCTAGTTTAGTCACACATGCTTTTCTTTTGTTGATGACTTGGATAATGTTTTTTCTGTTTGACAAATTGCCTTGCCAAATTCTCCGGCAGAACTTGTTTTCAGCTTGTTGTTGGGCCTTTTGCTTTGCAGCCTCTCAAATTTGTTTATGCAACCGAGCTGTGTCCTTTTTTGCAACCTTCTGAACTTCAGTATCTTGCTGTTTCATCCGATGCCAATATCATTTAACATTTGTGTGTGTCTGTGTCTGTGTCTGTGTGTGTGTCTGTGTGTGTCTGTATGTGTACACATATTTCTTCTCCTCTTCCCTTTAAGTGGGGAGGGGGGGGGGGGGGGGGGTTGGAGGAGGGTGTGAGGTCTAATGGTACACACACACACACACACACACACACACACACACACACACACATACGTGTGTGTGTGTGTGTGTGTGTGTGTGTGTGTGTGTATATATATATGGTATATAAATAAAAAAAAGAAAAATATATACTGTATATAAGTGAAAAATATATATATCAAAAATATGTATCGATATAAATAAATATATATATAACATCTGAGTGGAGCTGAAATTAATTGATTGTTACCATTGGGGAGAGCAGCAATGTTGGAAATTGTGAAGATCTGGAAAGACAAAGATGTGACAATACAAACCAAGGGGAGGCTGGTGGATGCTCTTGTCTGTCCAGTTGCAATGTATGGATGTGAATCATGGACAGTGAAAAAGAAAGAAAGGATTAATATTGATAGTTTTGAAATATAGTTTTGGAGATGAATGAAATTCCATGGAGTGTAAGAAGAACAAGCATTACGCCTCGGTCCCCCGTCGGTGAAGTGATGAGTTGACAAAGTGGAAGACGCAAGGCGGCCATCTTGGATTTTGATGTGGTGACCCAATTTTCAATAGCGTTCTTCCTTATGCCTCGATACACCCACACAACGGATTAGAAGTTAGTAGTTCATTTATTTTTCAAGATATTCCGCTCACAAGGTTCAACGCACGCACGCACGGACGCACACATGGGCGGAGGGGAAAACCATAGTCCCCCTTTCGCTCCGCGGTGCGACGGGGGGCAACAAACAATCAGTGCTTGAATAAATGAGATCACCAGATACATGCATAAGAAGTGCTGATGCTAAAACAGAAGCTATCATACTTTGGACACATCATGCGTGCAGAAAACGAAGGTCTGTATAAATCTATAATGCTGGGTATGGTTGAGGGAAGAAGAGGAAGAGGCAGACCATGTATGTTCTGGATGGGTGGGGTAAACGCTACAACCAAGCTGTCTGTCAGCTTCGGAAAGCAGTGCAGGATAGGGATGTTTGGAGTAATCTGATCATAAATATCACCAGAAGTTGGACACGACTTGATGTAACTAGATAATTACATATCCTAATGCGCATGACTTTCCTTACAAGGCTTTTATGTCTCTGCTCCAAACATGGACTTTTGGTTTTGAATCGTACGTAATCAAAACACATTTCCTTTATCAATCCCTACGTTCGAGTAAAACATTTTAAAATAAATAATTATTAAACAACAAAGATAATTTTGTTATATCTTCATTCAATTTGCAACCCAAAAGGTTGAAATCTGCCGTTAGTTGTTTTTGTAGCTAACCTGTATCAGCAAGGAATGTTCTTTGGATATGCAGGCCACAGTCTCTACCTAATACAGATGCAATCAATTTTTCACCATTTACTTAGAATTCAAGTTTATTATTATCATTTCGGTACTCTAACAGGTATTGTATTTGTAAGTACAGTATTCAACTTCTAACCATTACATCAAAAAATAATAACTCGATGGTTCTTTAAAATCTAAAAACGGCATGTGCTCTGGACAGAGGATGCAAGAGCCCAATGGAAGCACTGCCTCGAACTATACTCTGGAGGTGAGATTTTCAAAATGCAAATTATGTGTGCTGATGTTTCGTCTTGTTTTATGCCTAGATTAGTCTTATGACCTCGATCAGTAATATGATAAAGTGATAATTATTAGCTATGCATTGATCTACTTGCTGATGGATATTCTAACAGGAATGGAATGATAACTTCGACATTTCCATCAGTCGAACTTCATTATAAAATTAATAATGGAAAGAGTTTGAGTCGTTTATGTCATGACATTCTGCTCAGTAACATAGTTGTGAAAATTAAGATGGCATCATCAATTTCATCAATCAAATTTAACCGAGCATCCTGAATGAAGAAATGAAACCCCAAATTGTGATACCCAACGTTATTCTTGGGATGAAATTGCAGCTGAACCTGTTGAAATTTAAGGATTTTTGCATCATGTTATTTTAATGTATGGAAAATTAAAATGCAATTTTTAGCACACGGACCATAGTATTTTCTTTCCATATACAACTTCTGTGGCATCAGAAAATCTGGACCTTTACGAATGAAATTATTTTTTAAAACATTATATCAGGTCCAAGCTCAGAAATCGAAGTAAATATCTGCTTTTGCTTGGACGTTCCAATAAACATCGCACTTGTGAATGAGAACCCTGTTCCTCACAGTAGACGCAGATTTCTCAGCACAGTGAGGGTTCTGCATCTTTAATGATATTTTGAGGTTACTTTACTTGAGGTGGTGTTTGACAGATATTGATAGCTCAAATCCTTAGGATACCAGAGTTCTTTCACAAGTCTAAGCTTGAAGGCAGCTCTTTCCAAATCCGAATGGCAAATTGGCCATTTCTTGCAGCACTTTGTGTTACCTTGATGGTTGATAATTTGTTTATAATAATCGTGCACAACCTTTGCTGATTAAAAAAAAAATTTTTTGCCTGATGTAAAGGCCCTCTTTAGTGTCGGGTAAAATTGGAGGTTTCAGATTGGAGGTGAGGGTAGTGGGTTGGAGGACTCGCACTACTTGGCTATTTTCTGGAAAAAGTACAAAAGATGGATTTCTGCCCCCGACCTTCCTTCCCCCGAGAGTTTCTGCTAAGCAAACAAACATAATGTGTGAAAATGCCAAATGCAAGTGGCTGTATACATGTAACATGGGTTGCCCTAAGCCGAAAGGAAGAAAATTATTTCCTTCTTTTGGAAATGTGCTGTATGTGTAATGCAGTTGGATTTCTCGTCATGTAATGTAATGTATTGTAAATCTCGTAATCTATATTATAATACGCTCCGGTGATTCTGTCTGTCTGTTGGACGTCTGTCCGGGGTGTGGCTTACTCGGTTTGCAGAGTAGCTCCACCCACTCCTCCTTCTCGAATAGCTTTGAGGCCTGTTTAGTAAGGCCCGTGCTGTCTTTCTCTCTCACACAGGTTTATTTCAATTCTAATTCGATATATCATTTCATTTTTCGCAGTCGCTAACATAGTTTTAGACTCGGTTGAAAAAAAACGGGAAGAAAATCCGATCCGATCCTTCGGATCTTGAGTCTCTCTCACGCCTCTATCTCCAATCTAACTCACCATCTGATTTAATTTTTATTGATGGTTTTAGACTCGGTGTCAGCATCGCGGGAAAACGCAGAGATATATATTTTTAAATACACCATATCACCGCCCAACACCGCCAACAAGTATCATACACCGCCCAACATGACACAGACGGCAACATGTCGACATTATCGCTTTTTCTTTAAACCGAGTGAACCGAGCCGAACCGAATAAACCGAGTGAATTCACCGAGCGAATTTCATCCAATTCCACCGAGTTTCATGAAATTACCGAGAGATATTTCTTCGTTTTTATTTTATTAGTTACCAGCAGAAGTACCCAGCGTTGCCGGGCGGGGGAGGGGGGAAGGGCATGTACACTTTAAACATGTATATACATGTGGGATGTGGGATATATACATGTGGGACGTGTGTGTGTGTGTGTGTGTGTGTGTGTGTGTGTGTGTGTGTGCACGTGTGTGTGTGTGTGTGTGTGTGTGTGTGTGTGTGTGTGTGTGTGTGTGTGTGTGTGTGTGTGTGTGTGTGTGCATGCATATATGTGTGTGTATGTGTGTGTATGTGTATGTAGGCTAACCCCCGCTCTAGCAGGGAAAATGGCCTTAAAATGCATGTTGTTGTTGTATGTGTATGTGTGTGTGTGTGTGTGTGTGTGTGTGTGTGTGTGTGTGTGTGTGTGTGTGTGTGTGTGTGTGTGTGTGTGTGTGTGTGTGTGTGTGTGTGTGTGTGTAGATGTGTATTATGTGGATACATATGTGTATATGTGTCTGTACGTGTGTGTGTCGATGTACGTGTGTGTGTGTGTGTGTGTATATGTATATGTGTGTGGGTGTATATGTGTGTGTGTGTGTGTGTATATATGTAAACATGGGCCGGTGTGTGTGTGTGTGTATATATGTAAACATGGGCCGGTGTGTGTGTAAAGTGTGAGGAGGTATTGGAGAGGAAAATGCAGAGATATATATTTTAAAATCGCGCCATGATGATAAACGAAAATACACCGCCTAAAATAACAGTCGACATATATTTAAAATTCGTCACACACATCCATGCCCGTGGGATTCCCACGGGTGACCCCGCTAGTCTTACTATAATTCACCAAATGTCTGTCCGTTCGAAGGTACCGCAAAAACGGCTGAACCGATCGCAACGATATTTTGGGTGGGTAATTCTAGGACCCCCTGGAGTAAAATAGGCTATATTGTTTTTCCAAGTTTTCCAATTTTCCAGTTTTTCCAAACACGATGGAATAATATTTACCAATATGAACAGTTATGTGGCTTTTGTTGAAATTCTACGTACCAGTAGAGAGTAGATCGACTCCTGACGAACTCTTCCTATATAAACATGCGGCTCCGAAGTAACACGGCAGCGTGTGCAAAGCGACTGAGAAACAGGTGTAGCAGCCGCTTCCGTGTTACAGATTCGGCGCACACTCTTCACATATAAACGTGCGACTGAGAAAGACGCGTAGCGGCCGCTTCCGTTTTGCAGAATTCAATCTTTTTTCAAAATGGACGCCATGTACTGTTTAGATTGTGATGATTTGGGTCTGATATGATTCAACGGATGTTTATATGAATCGTTTAAAATAAAAAAAGGTTTCAATTTTTGATATTTTGCCTTTTCATTTGAGCTTCTCAATTGAAGCCCCGCCCATAGGGCGGGTACCGTTGCTCGTGTAAATAATCTCGTGATTTCTTGTAAATTACATTTTCATGGATGCAACCCTTATTTATTTCAAGCTTAATATTTCATGGTTGTATAAAAATGGAGTGCATGGACTCAAAGGGATAACAAAAAAAGAAAGAAGTCTACTTATTTACAAAATGTTTAGTTCCATGTCTGTGATATCTCTCACTTGCACATGGCAGTTAAATGGGGGGAGTTCCTTTTGTGCATCTTCCTGTATTTTTTCTTGATTGTGCTATGACTCGTTTCACAACCTTTTGATAATTGGGATGTTATATAACCTCTCTTTTTTAACCATTTTCCTGCTCTTGCCAGATGTATAACAATAGCAATTTGCTTGATATTTAAAATGAATTTTTAGCTAAATTGGTCAATTATGTTAACATTTTAATTGTGTTGTCCTTCCTCGGCTATACATGAAGCATCCTGCTACTTATAAAAATGCTTGTGTCAGGCTCGCATTTTGATTTGTTTAACTACAGACCTTTTGAACGTTTTCGAAAGTAATGTCTCTTTAAACTACACTCCCAATAAATATCCAACCAACTAGGGAAGGTGGATAAAGTATAAATTAGTCTAACAATGCTGAAAAGGACTATTTTTTGCATTGCCATTTGACTTCAGCTTTCAGACCTCAATTAAGCTCCCATGAAGCTCAATTGGTCCCTGTTGCCCAGGGTTGAGGACACATTATAACAACACCTTTTCTTGGTAATGTAGATAATGCATTCAGACTTGATATCTTTCAGACATGATCATGTTTGCAGATAAATCTACCTCCTGAACCCCATGTTACACATAAAGTAAGGAAATTGAATGCTTTAAAAGTTATCAGGTCGAGGCACAAGGCTGTCACAAATGAACTCGAAGAGAAAAATATTGTAAAGACATGGAGAGGTGGAGATTTCAGCAATTTTGATTTGTAATTGATCTGTACGATGAAGAACCATATTGTTGCTTTTACAACTTGTATTTCTAAATGTTATGGAAAAGTTTTAAACTGGATGTAATGTGTTAAAGAAAAGCTTAATATTAGTTTAGCAATCTCTTTAAATTGTTTAAGACAACCTATATAAGGGGAAAGGGGGGCAATTAGCATTGTAAGAAGAGTTAAACAAGTGGGTTTATGTTTATCTGTTGTGTTTATCTGTTGAAGGTAAAGATTGTAAAATATGAGAAGCAACGTAGTCCGCAATATACGATCCTACAAAGAGGCCTCAACACTACCGATTTCAGAGGAAGATGTGAAAATCGTGCTGTTCTTAAATATCACAGCTCTGGCCTTGAAACTAAACAAGAAGAAGACCACTTATTTTGCATCTTCAGATGCATAGGGCTTCCACGACAGTTTCCTAGGCTATTGGACACAATCCTGGATGGGTCGCCACTCCATTGCAAAATACTCAAATGGCTCATTCTTTTCAGTGAACTGGTACTCATTTTGCCGACCTTGGAAGGATGCCAACAGGCTGAGTCAACCCATCTGGTGTTATTAATCGATGGCATGACAGGGGCTCAAACTCAAGACCCTAAGATCTTAAGCCAGTCACCTTAACCATTGAGCCAACACCGAGTTACTTGAAACTAAAACCTACATGAAAGCGGGGTTGTATCAAAGTAGGGTGGTATGAAAGTGGGGTTGTAGGAAAGTGAGGTTGTAACAAAGCGGGGTTCTATCAAAGCGTGTCCAATGAAAGCGGGGTTGTATGAAAGTGAGGTTGTATCAAAGTGTGTCTGATGAAAGTGGGGTTGTATCAAAGTGGGGTTGCATCCAAGCGGGGTTCTAAGCGAAGTTGTATCCAAGTGGGGTTGTATCAAAAGCGGGGTTGTATGAAAGCGGGAAGGCAGGGGAAACCGGTCATCACTGACAGCAGTTATAAAGTGGCAGTTCTAGTTTTTATTATTATTTCAGATGCTGCTTGTGGCTGCTGGTTACATCATTGCTGGGAGCATGGCCGTGCCGCTGATGCTGTGTCCTTTTTCCAGTAAGATGGTACTCGTTTTGCTGACCTCTGAAGGATTGCAGGCTGAGTCAATCCACCTGGTGTTATTTAACAGCATGACAGGGGCTTGAACTCAAGACCTTAAGATAGTAAGGCAACCACCTTAACCATTAAGCCAACACCAGGCTTACCTATATGTTAAAGATGGATATCAAAATGATAAAAGAGAAAAAAATTATGAGCAAATTATTCCAGAACTTTGTTTAATATCTTTAACTGATGAAAAGGTGGGCTTCAAAGGGGAAAGTAAGTTGTACTATGATGTTTGATTTTCTTTTCTCTTCAAAATTAAGTCTCCTGGAAGAGTGAGGTGATGGAGGGTAATAATTGTTCAACAACACATGTTGTAACTAGGGCGGCACTTGGTAGAGTGCATACCTCCGCCGGGCTGAGCAGTTTATGTTTTGTATCCCATTGATAGGCCGGCTCTGCATCTGAACCAAAATCTAATCAGCTTGTTCTTGTCATCTACCCAACTCGTCCACCGAGTTTTGTCAGAATCCATCCATAACTTTTACAAATACCCTGCTATACGAGGTCTGACAATAAAGTTCCAGGACTGATGTTTTTTTTATCGACATGTGGCAGCATTGGCTTGGGTTTCGTAATTGGACATGCATCATAATCTTCCTGTCAGTACTGTTGTGCTGTTTTATTTATTGGTTGTTTTTTGTGGCCATGTTGAAGTTTTGTTAAAATGATCAGTGTTGCAGTTGTGTTCAGAAGATGAATGACAAATTTATGGAACAGAGAATCGTCATCAAGTTTTGGTAAAACTAAATGAAAGTGACATGGATATTTTCAACAAGTTGCAGCTGGTATGTTTAGAAGACTCAATGTCAAGATCACTGTTTGAGTGGGCCAAAAGGTTTGCGGAAGGGAGAATGGGCATGAATGGTGATGTGTGGTCGGGGACGCCCATTGATTGCCAAGATGGACGAAAATCTTGAAAGGGTTAGAATGTTGGTCCAAGCCAACCAATGTTTGAAACTCAAATGAAAGGAACTCATTTTGCATCAATAAAAGAGATCCAGACACCAGTGGCCAATGAGCTAAATGCTGTAGATACTGGTATGGACGGAAGCCAAACAGTTCAATCTTGGTTTCATCAGACCACAGAATCTTGATTCTCACAGTCTGAGAGTCCTTGAGGTGCTTTTTTGCAAACTCCAAGCAGGCTTTCATGTGTCTTTCACTGAGGAGAGGCTTCCGTCTGGCCACTCTGCCATAAAGCCCAGATAGGTGGAGTGTTGCAGTGATGGTTGTCCTTCTGGAAGTTTCTCCCATCTCCACACAGGATCTCTGGAGCTCAGCCAGAGTGACCATCGGGTTCTTGGTCACCTCTCTTACCAAGGCCCTTCTCCCCCGATTGCTCAGTTTGGCCGGGCGGCCAGCTATAGGCAGAGAACAATCCTGTCTCTGAGCTCTGCAGGCAGTTCCTTCGACCTCATGGCTTGTTTTTTGCTCTGATATGCATTGTCAGCTGTGAGACCTTATATAGACAGGTGTGTGCCTTTCCAAATCATGTCCAATCAATTGAATTTACCACAGGTGGACTCCAATCAATGTGTAGAAACGTCTCAAAGATGATCAAGAGAAGTGGGAGGCACCTGAGATAAATTTCAAGTGTCATAACAAAGGGTCTGAATACTTATGTCAATGTGATATTTCAGTTTTTTCTTTTTAATAAATTTGCAAAACTTTCTAAAATCCTGTTTTCTCTTTGTCATTATGGGGTATTGAGTGTAGATTGATGAGGGGAAAAATGAATTTAAACGATTTCAGCATATGTTGCAACATAACAAAATATGAAAAAAGTGAAGGGGTCTGAATACTTTCTGAATGAATGATCGTTTCAAGGCCATTTTCCCCGCTAGAGCGGGGGTTAGCCTTGCGGGCCCCATGACAATCATGGTTCCCTGTTTGAGGCAATGTTTTTATGGCCGGATGCCCTTCCTGACGCCAACCCTTGGTCGCCTCTTACGATGCGCAGGGATACGGTGTACCTATTCTAAACCGGGGTACACACCGGGATCATTCATCCCAGCAAGCTGGTACTCAATTTGCCGACCTCGGAAGGATGACAGGCTGAGTCAACCCCCCTGGCGTTAATTCAGCGATCGACCGGGATTCAAACCCAGGATCCTATGATCCCAAGCCGGCACACTAACCGCTAAGCTAACACCAGGCTTTCTGAATGCACTGTGTATATATACACAAAGAATTAAGTTAAGCACCCCCCCCGTTTTTTTACAACCTCGCACATTACAAGTTTGTTGTCGTCAAAACAGTGTAATATACCCATGATATTGCTATATTTTCTGGAGAAGTGATATTATGGTCACATAAAAACATAACAATCATGCCGTTTTCAATATTTTATTCTGAATAATTTAAGGTGAAATTTTTTGGGAATTTTAGGCATATTTTCACCTCAATTTAAGTATGGAGCTATAGGTCCATCACGGACAGTGTGGATGACGTTTATGTTTTCTAACGTACAGTCATTGTTCTGAGAAGACCTCTAGCGATCTTTGCGTCAATAACGTGTGTAGGACCCACGTGATCGGATCACTGACTCAACCCTACGTCTCATAGACCCTGTAAGCCGTCGTATGCGTTGCTGTGGCAGGTTGTTCCATTCCCGATGTAATGCACGTTCCAATTCATCCAGATTGGCTATTGGAGGGACCATCTTCGCAATTTGTCGTCCCAACATGTCCCAAACGTGCTCGAGGGGGTTCAACCTGCCACAGCAACGCATACGACGGCTTACAGGGTCTATGAGACGTAGGGTTGAGTCAGTGATCCGATCACGTGGGTCCTACACACGTTATTGACGCAAAGATCGCTAGAGGTCTTCTCAGAACAATGACTGTACGTTAGAAAACATAAACGTCATCCACACTGTCCGTGATGGACCTATAGCTCCATACTTAAATTGAGGTGAAAATATGCGTAAAATTCCCAAAAAATTTCACCTTAAATTATTCAGAATAAAATATTGAAAACGGCATGATTGTTATGTTTTTATGTGACCATAATATCACTTCTCCAGAAAATATAGCAATATCATGGGTATATTACACTGTTTTGACGACAACAAACTTGTAATGTGCGAGGTTGTAAAAAAACGGGGGGGGTGCTTAACTTAATTCTTTGTGTATATATATACAGTCACATGAAAAAGTAAGTACACCCCATGTAAAGTTTTGACTTTTTCAACATATTTCAACATACAGCTATTTGGTCTTCTTTTCAACAATATTGATAGATAAAGGTGATATAATATAACAAATAACATGCAGCATTTACATTTTGTAGTCCATTGTATAATTTAAATAAATATAAATGCAAGTTTCGCATGTGGAAAAAGTAAGTACACCCCGACATTTATCACTACTTCAAATACCTAAAATTAGAATCAGGTGCACCAGCTCAGGTGCAAATGATTAGAACATCGTCAGAGAGGATCTTGGAGGAACCTGTGTTATTTAAACCTCAGACATTTAGTTTGGTTTGCTCTTTGTTGTTGAAGTGTGCGGCGTCACCATGCCCAGATCAAAAGAGCTCTCTGAGGCCTTGAGGACGAAGGTTATAGATGCCCTTCGAGTCTGGGAAGGGATTTAAAAAGATCTCCAAACAATTTGAAATCAATCATTCGACTGTCCGGAAGATCATCTACAAGTGGAGAAGATTCCAAACAACTGCCAACTTGTTCAGGCCAGGCCGCCCCAGCAAGTTCAGCCCGAGAGCAGACCACAAGATGCTGAAAGAAGTCTCTAAGAACCCCAGAATGTCATCATGCGACCTACAGGTAGCTCTTTCCACTGTTGATGTCAAAGCGCACGAGTCTACCATTAGAAAGAGGCTACACAAGTTTGATCTACATGGGAGGTGTGCCAGGAGGAAGCCTTTGCTGTCCAGAAAGAACATCAGTGCAAGACTAAAGTTTGCCAATGAACACCTAGGCAAAGACCAGCACTTCTGGAACAATATGCTCTGAACAGATGAGTCAAAGGTAGAGCTATTTGGCCACAGTACCAGAAGACATGTTTGGCGAAAACCAAAGACAGCATTTGACCACAAGAACCTGATACCAACTGTAAAGCATGGTGGTGGAAATATTATGGTTTGGGGCAGCTTTGCTGCATCAGGGCCTGGGCAGCTCACCATCATATAATCCACTATGAATTCTTAATTGTACCAGAGGGTGCTTGAGGATATGTGAGGCCATCTGTCGGAAAGTTGAAGCGTAACCGAAGGTGGACCTTGCAACATGACAATGACCCTAAACATACCAGTAAATCCACGAAAGAATGGCTGATAAGAAAGAAATGAAGGGTTCTGGAATGTCCAAGTCAAAGCCCCGATCTAAATCCCATCGAGATGTTGTGGGGGGATTTGAAACGAGCTGTGCATTCAAGAAACCCCTCAAACATTGCACAGCTGAAAGAAAATCTGCATGGAGGAGTGGGCAAAAAATTCTCCCAGACGACGTCAGAGACGTAGACAGTTATAAGAAACACCCACTTGAGGTGGTTTCTGCCAAAGGGGGCAATACCACCTATTAGAGCCAATGTTGTACTTACTTTTTCCACATGCAAAATTTGCATTTATGTTTATTTAAATTATACAATGGACTACAAAATGTAAATGTTTCATGATATTTGTTATATTATATCACCTTTATCTATCAATATTGTTGAAATGAAGATCAAATAGCTGCATGCTGAAATATAATAATAATAATAATAATAATACATTTATTTTGTATAGCGCTTTTCAAGAAACCCAAAGACGCTTTGACATAGTACGTAAAACAAAGACAAAAATACATAATTAAATAACCAAACAGAAAGGAAGGAGAAGAGATGGTCAGGGGTTGAATGCGGTGTTTAACAGGTGGGTGTTGAGTGATGATTTGAATGTGGTGAGTGAGGAGGAGTCTCTGATGGTTTGAGGTAGTGAGTTCCAGAGTGTGGGAGCGGCGATGGAGAAGGCCCTGTCCCCCCAGGATCTGAGTTTGGTCCGGATGGGGGGGAACAGGAGTTTGGCAGCATCAGAGCAGAGGGTGCGTGTGGGAGTGTGTCTGGGGAGGAGGTCAGTCAGGTAGGATGGGACCAGGTTATGGAGGGCTTTGTAGGTCAGGAGGTGGATTTTGTACTGGATTCTCTGGGAGATGGGGAGCTAGTGGAGCTTGTGAAGGACGGGGGTGATGTGGTCCCGGGCCCGGGAGTGGGTGAGTAGACGGGCAGCGGAGTTCTGAATGTATTGAAGTTTATTGATGATATTTGAGGGTGAACCATAGAGGAGGCTGTTGCAGTAGTCCAGACAGAAAGTGATGAAGGCGTGGATGAGGGTTTCTGCAGCTGTGGAGGACAGGGATGGACGGAGACGGGCAATGTTTTTCAGATGAAAGAAGGCTGTCTTGGTGATCTGTTTACTGTGTTTGTCGAAGGAGAGGGTTTGGTCAAAGATGATGCCAAGATCCCGGATGTGAGGGGAGGTGGATACCTCGATGTTGAGGGTGAAGTTGTGGGTGGATTTGGTGAGCGTTTTTGGTCCAATAATGATTATTTCGGATTTATCACAGTTTAGTTTGAGGAAGTTGATTTGAAGCCAGGATTTTATTTCAGTGATGCAGTTTGTCAGGATAGAGTGGGTGACAGTGGAAATTGACTTGGCGGAAATGAAAAGCTGGACGTCATCGGCAAAGCAGTGGAATTGGAGACCATGACGACGGATTAAGTGACCAAGGGGGAACAGGTACAGGATGAAGAGGAGGGGACCGAGAACTGAACCTTGGGGGAGGGGAGCGGTGGGGGATTTGCAGTTATTGATGGAGATGAACGGGTGCCTGTCGGAGAGGTATGATTTGATCCAAGAAAGGGCAGTGCCAGTGATGTTAAAGGTGGTTTCAAGTCGGGTAAGGAGGATGATGTGATTGATGGTGTCAAAGGCGGCACTGATGTCGAGAAGGATGAGAATGTTGAGGTTACCGGCGTCAGAGGAGAGGAGAAGGTCGTTGGTGATTTTGAGGAGTGCAGTTTCCGTACTGTGGTTGAGGCGGAATCCGGATTGGAATGTTCCATGCAGGTTATTGGCAGAGAGGTGATGTTTGAGTTGAGTGGCTACAGCGCGTTCCAAAACTTTTGACAGAAAGGGTAGGTTGGAGATGGGTCTGAAGTTATTTGGGGTGTCAGGGTTGAGTCCAGGTTTTTTCAGAATGGAGGTGACAGCAGCGATTTTGAGGGATGGTGGGATGATGCCAGTAGAGAGGGAGGAGTTTATCGTTGCAGTGATAAGTGGAGAGAGAGCAGGAAGGCAAGCCTTAACAAAGCTGGAGGGGATGGGGTCCAGAGTGCAGGTGGCAGTTTTCATTCCTATGAGGAGTTCAGAGAGGTCAGTAGGGGAGACTGGGGAAAACTGAGATAGGGGTTGGCAGGATAAGGGGGGGGGGGGGCAGATGGTTTGAGGGGGAGCAGGTGAGGTGGTGGTTAAGCTGCTGTAGATGTTGTCTATCTTGCTTTGGAAGAATGAAAGGAAAGAAATGCAATTGTCGACTGTGAATGACTGGGTGGTGGTATCCAGGGGGCTGAGGAGTTTGTTTATTGTAGAGAAGAGTGCTTTTGGGTTTCCAGAGCCAGAGTGGATAATTTGAGAGTAGTAGGTGGAGCGGGTGCAGGAGAGGGCATCTTTGTAGTGCTGTAGATGATCCTTGTAGGCTTGGGAGTGAATTGTGAGACCTGTTTTATTGCGGAGTCTTTCAAGTTGGCGAGCACGAGTTTTCATCAGGCGGAGTTCAGGGGTAAACCAGGGAGCAGAATGGGTGAAGGAAACTGTTTTGGTTTTGATAGGCGCAAGCTGGTCGAGGCAGTAGGATAGAGTGTGGTTGTAGTAGTCAGTGAGGTCAGAGGGGCTGTGCAAATCAACGAAGGGAGAGGTGGACATCTTTTCGGAGAGGGAAGATGAGAATGAGGTAGGTGAAAGAGAGTTTAGCTTACGGAAGTTGATTATGCGTTTTTGCCTTGGTGCTGGGGTGGCAATGTTGATGGTCATAGTGATGGCTAAGTGATCGGAGAGGGTGAGGTCAGAGCCAGAGAGATGGTGTAGATTTAGTCCGATAGAACAGACAAGGTCCAGAATGTGACCACGGTTATGGGTGGGAAAGTTGACATGTTGAGTGAGGTTAAAGCAATTAAGAATATCAATGAAGTCAGCGGTTATTGTGGAGTCAGTGGAGTCCATGTGGATATTGAAATCGTTGAGGGGGAGAAGGAACAGAGCTGGGTCAGAAAGTAAGAGAAGTCAGACAGGAATGATGGGTGTGGTTTGGGAGGGCGGTAGACAACTGCCATGACTGACTGTGTGTAACCAGAAAGTTTAAAAGCCAGGTGTTCAAATGATGGAGCAGATGAGATGGAGATGAGGCTGGTCTTGATGTCCTGTCGGTGTATTACAGCAATTCCACCACCTCGGCCCTCCGAGCGTGGTTTATTGATGTATGAGTAACCATTGGGTATAGTGAGGTTGAGTGAGAGGTAGTCCAGAGGTTGTTGACAGGTTTCAAACAGACAGAGAAAGTCCAGTTTATTGTCCAGAATGAAGTCGTTCAAGATGTGGCTTTTATTGTTGAGGGAGCGGGTATTGAACAGAGTAAGGTTCATATTTCTTTGTATGGTGCGGATGGACTCGGGTGATTTTGCCAGGGCTTGCAGACAGGGGGCGCGTTCGTGTATGTTGCTGTGATGACGTAATCGACGGGTGAGAGTGCGCTCAGCTGACCAGAGTGAGGGGATGGAGTGACCTGTCTGGGAGTAAACAAACTTGCGACCGGAGCCTCTATGGATGTATCTGGGTCGTCGTAGGAGTCCGTGGTTTTTGATGCAGAGATGCATGGCGGAGTGGAGTGGTTGTTGAGTTGAAGAAGCCGAGCGGCAGAGTACCTCAGTGCCATGCCAGGCAGGAGCGAAGGGGCACAGAGCCCGGGGAGGTCAGCCGGCAGCCGCAGGCTGGCTGACCAAAGCACCAGGCACAACAGGCTGATCCAGAGCACGACACGCGAAATATGTTGAAAAACTCAAAACTTTACATCGGGTGTAGTTACTTTTTCACATGACTGTGTATACATATATTGTGTATACTTTTCATGTGACATACAGTCACGAGAAAAAGTAAGTACACCCAATGTAAAGTTTTGACTTTTTCAACATATTTCAACATACAGCTATTTGATCTTCATTTCAACAATATTGAAAGATAAAGGTGATATAATATAACAAATATCATGAAACATTTACATTTTGTCGTCCATTGTATAATTTAAATAAACATAAATGCAAATTTCGCATGTGGAAAAAGTAAGTACACCCTTGGCTCTAATAGGTGGTATTGCCCCCTTTGGCAGAAACAACCTCAAGTAGGCGTTTCTTCTAACTGTCTACCAGTCTCTGACATCGACTGGGAGAAATTTTTGCCCACTCCTCCATGCAGAATTATTTCAGCTGTGCGATGTTTGAGGGGTTTCTTGCATGCACAGCTCGTTTCAAATCCCCCCACAACATCTCGATGGGATTTAGTTCCGGGCTTTGACTTGGCCATTCCAGAACCCTCCATTTCTTTCTTTTCAGCCATTCCTTGGTGGATTTACTGGTATGTTTAGGGTCATTGTCATGTTGCAAGGTCCACCTTCGGTTGAGCTTCAACTTTCCTACAGATGGCCTCACATTATCCTCAAGCACTCTCTGGTACAATGAAGAATTCATCGTGAATTCTGTGATGGTGAGCTGCCCAGGCTCTGATGCAGCAAAGCTGCCCCAAACCATAATATTTCCACCACCTTGCTTTACAGTTGGTATCAGGTTCTTGTGGTCAAATGCTGTCGTTGGTTTTCGCCAAACATGTCTTCTGGTACTGTGGCCAAATAGCTCTACCTTTGACTCATCTGTCCAGAGCACATTGTTCCAGAAGTGCTGGTCTTTGCCTAGGTGTTCATTGGCAAACTTTAGTCTTGCCCTGATGTTCTTTCTGGACAGCAAAGGTTTCCTCCTGGCACACCTCCCATGTAGATCAAATTTGTGCAGCCTCTTTCTAATGGTAAACTCATGCACTTTGACATCAACAGTGGCAAGAGCTGTAGGTCCCGTGATGACATTCTGGGGTTCTTAGAGACTTCTTTCAGCATCTTGGTGTCTGCTCTCGGGCTGAACTTTCTGGGGCGGCCTGGCCTGAACAAGTTGGCAGTTGTTTGGAATCTTCTCCACTTGTAGATTATCTTCCGGACAGTCGAATGATTGATTTCAAATTGTTTGGAGATCTTTTTAAATCCCTTCCCAGACTCGTAGGCATCTATAACCTTCTTTCTGAAGGCCTCAGAGAGCTCTTTTGATCTAGGAATGGTGACGCCGCACACTTCAACAACAAAGAGCAAACCAAACTAAATGTCTGAGGTTTAAATAAGACAGGTTCCTCCAAGATCCTCTCTAACGATGTTCTAATCATTTGCACCTGAGCTGTTGTGCCTGATTCTAATTTTAGGTATTTGAAGTAGTGATAAATGTAAGGGTGTACTTACTTTTTCCACATGCGAAATTTGCATTTATGTTTATTTAAATTATACAATGAACTACAAAATGTAAATGTTTCATGATATTTGTTATATTATATCACCTTTATCTGTCAATATTGTTGAAATGAAGATCAAATAGCTGTATGTTGAAACATGTTGAAAAAGTCAAAACTTTACATGGGGTGTACTTACTTTTTCACGTGACTGTACGTGTGTGTGTGTGTGTGTGTGTGTGTGTGTGTGTGTGTGTGTGTGTGTGTGTGTGTGTGTGTGTGTGTGTGTAAAAATATGTGAAAGAACTGTAATTGAAGATATTACAGATAAACCTGCAAAAAGGTGCATATTTTTGTATATATCCTTTATAATTTAACTTAGCCCCCTGTGGTTGTCACGTGCCATATGATGAAATAACATATTACCCCACAGATGCAATTTTTGGAAGTAATTTAATGTATTTCCCATGGGTTATTTGCATTAAAATATGGTGGTCTTCTCATATTCTGACTCAGCATTTGATGAGAAAAGCTCAAATGGTAAAATTGTTATGCCCTGGACATGCGAACATATATACATACAAACAAACATACATACATACATACATACCTACATAATCCCTATTACTTCGCTCTGGAGTAGCTTTACAGCATATAGTTTTGTGCACATTTGATGGGGCGGATATTTTTTCCTGTGTCGTCCCTCCATCTGGAGGATATATCGACTCCATGATATATGGATTATGGGCATTTGTGATTTTTTTGGAAAACTTGTGACCATGGTATAGCCTGCAATTTCCTCTTTCTCAACCAAGATTATGTTTGTGGAAAATGAGATACTAATGCCCATTTCCACAAGAAAGAAAGAGAAAACAACATGAAAGAGATACTAATGCCCATTTTTGTAACCTTTTAGTTATATGCCCAATTAATAAATGGTACATTTCAAGATATTTTGTTGTTCTTTCTTTCAACGAGCTGTTTCTGCTTCAAAGCCTTCATAATTGCCATCAATGCAATGTTTTCTCTGCTAAGATGTTCAATCAAACGTGAACCACTTCCATACCAGTATCTACAGCAATATGTTAAAGCTTCATTTTTGTCACTTATTATAGAATCTCAGAGAAATTTTAAATGAAATTGTGAGTTCATAAACTTTTCTACTAAGATAAAATGCAATGCTTAGAAATACCAGGAGTCTCTAGATGTCCTTTGAATTTCATGAAAATTTAACCCATCTGTATAATGAGTCTGGCAGGAGTTCCTGACAGCTAAATTTAATGTTCCTTGCCTTCTGCTCTGAACATTACTCTGTCCGGTGTGCAAAATCATTGAACTCAGGAGGAATTCCACAAAGAGGGCTGTTTGCATTGCACTTTTTCTGGAGAAAGGGTCTGCACACCATGTGAATCAATACACATGGTGTTGTACTGGAGAGCACTTGTGAGATTTAAGCACTTTGTATGGCTAGGGGTGAGGAGCATGCAAATACACTGGTTCAACAAAAGGTCAACAGTACTGCCAACACTTTTAAAGTGCTTTTTGTGACCTTGGGCATGGAGCAACTTGGTACAGACAAATGGCCATGACATCGGATTGTAAAGTATTCAGAGGTTTGGGGAAGTATTGCAGCAGACATTAAGGGAAGTTGTCCAAGTTCAACAGCGTGAGCAGCTGCAAATCAAATGGTATTTAATTCAGTTTGAAGTGAGAAGCCAGACACTTCACTACCTTGTTTTTTAATTTTTCCTCATTGTGCAACAAAACTTCCAATTGGCTGCTGTCCTTTGACTGGAACTTTTATTTTAAGCCAAAAAAAAAAAAGAAGACCTTTGGATGAATACATTTGTGGTGAGGCAAAACGGTCAAAGTATAGGTGGAAAGCGCTGGTTAGGACAAGTAAGAAATTCATACAGGGTATATATTTGCCTAAATTATTACCCTTGCCAGAGGAGAGGGTATTGCATTTGAGTCCGTTTGTTTGTCTGTCTGTCCGCACAGAATAAATATGATTTTCTCTGCAACTGTTCGTCCGTTTGGCAGGAAATTTTCACCAGAGGTGCAACTCCACCTGAAAATTTTTTTATGATCATTGTAACGTCATAGGTCACGTGGTTCGGCCGCTATCTTGGAAAGACCGAAAAACTTTGCACCTCCATATCTCCGAAAGCACTGAATAGAAAAAAAATGAGACATGGCTCGTTGCAAAGAACTCCATGGGGAATAAAACATGTCAATGATGATGTCATAGGTACTTCCATTATGACGTCATAAATCGACAAGTACAAAACTTCATTTGATGAAGATGAAATTTCTTGACCATAATCTAGGATAAATTGTTGGAGAAAAAAAAAAAAAGATGACATAATCGGTCACGTGGTTCGGCCGCCATATTTGTTTTTCCACAAAAGCCTTTAAAGTTTAAAACCACTGAAAACACATCCTGGCAAGGGTCTGCTCTTTCTTGTTACAGATATGCTTCTTTTCTTCTGTTGGCCCTCTGTTAACAATCTATTTCCATTTGTTCTTTTTGTGAAATGGTCATTCATTTTGTACCCCTTTGTTGCATCATATAACATATAAATATGGCTTGCTATTTTAGCTTGGTCCCAAAATGATTGCTTTCATTATACCAGTTTTCATTTTTTTTTTTTTTTTTTTTTCTATCATATCATCTCTTTCTTCACTTTTCTATCAATGCAGCTCTCTTATTTAAGACTTGGCCTCAATGAGGACTATGGAGGCTGTGACTGGAGCCTTTAACATTTATATACATACACATATATATATATATATATATATATATATATATATATATATATATATATATATATATATACACAAAGAATTAAGTTAAGCACCCCTACACAACGAATTAAGGTAAGCACCCCCTAATATATATTCTTTGTGTATATGTATACATTGGCATATATTCTAAGGTATGTGAGATCAAATAATGAGTGGTATGACATTAGCAATTATCCATTGATGAAATGCAGATGAGTGCACTCGTAGGGTTGAGTAGTGATCCGATCACGTGGGTCCTACACACGTTATTGACGCAAAGATCGCTAGAGGTCTTCTCAGAACAATGACTGTACGTTAGAAAACATAAACGTCATCCACACTGTCCGTGATGGACCTATAGCTCCATACTTAAATTGAGGTGAAAATATGCCTAAAATTCCCAAAAAATTTCACCTTAAATTATTCAGAATAAAATATTGAAAACGGCATGATTGTTATGTTTTTATGTGACCATAATATCACTTCTCCAGAAAATATAGCAATATCATGGGTATATTACACTGTTTTGACGACAACAAACTTGTAATGTGCGAGGTTGTAAAAAAACGGGGGGGGGGGGGGTGCTTAACTTAATTCTTTGTGTATATATTAGGGTGGTCCAAATATTTGAAGATTGGATTTTCATTTCTCCACAAGCCTGCCCCCATTCCTATTGAAGAAAGTAGTTTGTGGTGAAAATTGAGCTTGATTGGACAATATTTAGAGGTTGCTCAAAATGTTGACAAATTTTAATGAATAATAAGATACAGAATTTTTAGCATCATACATCAATTCATAGATAATTATCTATTTTCAATTAATCAAATTATTTATTATTGTTGGCTTGCACTTGTCTTCAATGTTATGACCAAGAGATTGTGCAAAAGCACTGGCCACAAACATAGCACGCCGATCTGAGAGATTTACTCTGTCCAGAGTTGCCACTATTGCTGGAGTGACCACCTTGATGGGAGCCTTTTTCTTATGTTTGGCAGAAGATGGACTTTGGAGTTTGAATTCATTGTCCCCTGAATCGGAGCTTTCAATCTCAGACTCATCATCATCATCAACCACAGCCGATGTTGATGGAACAGATTGCATTGCTGTTAGTCTCAGCAGCATGTTTCTTCTTTCTTTTATCTTCATTCTCAAGCCTGATATGCTTTTTGTTCTCCTTCACTGCCAGAGTGTTGTCCACAGATCCCATACGTGAACTTGAGGGATCCTCACGCTGCATGATAAGGAATGCTTTGTCTTCTTCATTCGTCATTTTCTCAAGCGCATCATTTGGTGAGATATCGAAGAGGGATTGAAGATCATCTTTGAACATTTGCTCCTTCACTCTATAGTTTTCGAATGTCTTGGTTCTATTTTTCTTTACCAGTTTGTAGGCATCACTGGGACTGACACAATCTGTCAATTTCCCGACCGGGATCTCAGTCAACGGAGCATCTTCTCTTCTGGATTTGGTTATGACAAACTTCCCTGAAAATGTCTGCTGCTCTTCTTCTGCTCCAATCGGCTCATCTGATCATGTGCTTGTCAAAGTGGACATCTCTCTGACCATTCTCAGAGAGCCTCCTCAGCGTCGGCGAGTCTGGCATTTCACTCAGGCCAACTGGCACGGTCTTCAAGCAGCCATCAATCATCTGGACTGGTCTCCCATCTCTACCGCCTCTGACATCAACTCATCCTGGGAATTCTTTCAAAGTAAATTGCTCTCTCTCATGCACAGATTTATCCCATCTCGTCTTCAGTTGTCATACCCTTCCTCCCGTCCATGGTACACGGAATCTTGTGGTGAGGCTGTTGCCCTGAAACAACTTGCTTTCGTCTCCTGGAAAGCAAATCCAACGGAAGAAAATCTCATTTCCTTTCACAAAGCCCGAAACAAGTGTGTGTCCACCCTCAGGAGAGCCAGGAAACAATATCTCACCGTTCTCAAGACCGAACTCTCTTATCTGTCTCCCTCTTCCAAATCCTGGTGGCGTCTGGTCAAATCTGTTTCTGGTGTTTGTTCCCCCTCCATCCCCTCCCTCACCTCAAACGGCTTAACGGCTGACTCCGCACGTGAAAAAGCTGAATGCCTCAACTCTGTGTTTGCCTCTAAATCTTGTGTCCCAAACCCATCCCTCTCTGTACCCACCGTACCCAGTCGTACCCAGCTGCTCCTGGACTCTGTGTCCTTTCCTCCTGACAAGGTGGAAAAGTTTCTGTCAACCCTCGACTCTGATTCTGCAACTGGTCCTGACGGCATCAGCCCACGGGTCCAAAAATCATGTTCTTCCACTCTTTCACTCCCTCTTTCTGTTCTCTTCGCCCTCTCTTTTGCTCAAGGTCATCTGCCATCTGCTTGGAAATCAGCCAACATCACCGCTTTGCACAAAAAAGGTGCAAAAACAGATCCCAGCAACTACAGACCAATCAGCCTTCTCCCAATTATCAGCAAAGTCATGGAATCCATCATTGCTTCAGATATGAAATCTTTCCTCTTCTCCAACGGCTTGATCCCTGATCATCAATTTGGTTTCAGACCTGGTCACTCTACTCTGGACATGCTGCTTCTGCTTTCTCAACAATGGATGGAGGTCCTCAACGCCAAACAGGAAATTAGAGCTGTCTCCCTTGACATTTCACGTGCCTTCGATACGGTCTGGCACCCTGCTCTGCTCACCAAACTCTCCTCCTTTGGTATCCATGGAAATCTCCACGCATGGCTGGCGGACTTCCTCTCTGGTCATAGTCAACGTGTGGCCCTGAATGGGTTTCTCTCATCTCCTCTTCCTGTTCAGGCTGGAGTTCCCCAAGGTAGTGTTCTGGGCCCTGTGCTTTTTCTGGTCTTCATCAATGATCTCTCTGACTCTCTTGAAAATCCTGTCTATCTCTTTGCTGACGACTCTACTCTCTGTCGCTCCATTCCTCATCCCTCAGATCGGCAGTCTGCAGCCTCCTCACTCTCTGCAGACCTGGACAAAATCACAGACTGGGCAAACAAATGGAACATGTCTTTCAATCCTGATAAATCTCACACTCTTACGATGTCTCTCCGAAAAGACCAAGTGGAAAACCCTCCCATCCACTTTCTGAATAATCCTCTCCAAGAAGTTCTGTCACTCAAGCTTTTGGGTCTCACTATTTGCCATGATCTTTCCTGGGAAAACCACATTTCAAATCTGGCCTCCAAAGCCAGTCGCCGACTGGGCATCCTCCGTCGTGCGAAGTCCTTCCTTGGCACACCTGAGCTCCTCACCACATACAAGGCTTTCATCCGCAGCTCTATGGAATACTGCTCTCCCCTCTGGTCTGGTGCTCCTGCCTCACACCTAGCCCGTCTTCACGCTGTTGAAACCAAAGCGTTCAGAATCATTGGAATCTCCCGCGATGAAGCGAACTCCAAGGGCCTTTCACTCACTCACCGCAGGCAGGTTGGTGGTCTTTCCGTCTTCTACCGACTCCTCTCTGGCCTTGCCCCCCCAGCCCTCTCTGGGCTCTGTCCCCCAAATATTCCTACAGGTCGCACAAGATCTGCCTGCAACCCTCTTATGGTTAAACTGCCAAAATCAAGACTTTCTGCTCACCTTCACTCCTTCATTCCTCTTTTCTCCCGCCTCTGGAACAAACTCCCTCACTCTCTTCAATCCCACTCCACCCTCCAGGTCTTTAAAACAGCTGTTCACCACCATCTCTTATCCTCCCCCATCCAAAACCTTGATCTTTTCTACCCCCGCTAATTTCGGTCCCCTTGTGTTTTATACCTCTCCCCCCCCCCCTAACCCCCTCCCCTTCCCACGCCTCCTGCCTCCAAGCCCTATCCCTCCCACACTTCTCCCTGTTCTCAAATGTTGTGGTTGTGTGCTGCCCCTTCTCTCCCCATCTTGTCTTCCGCTCCCTCTTTTTGTATATTTTGTTTGTCTGGTTGATTTGTTTGTGAAATAAATGTTAGCTCTTTCACGAGCCTCGATTCAGTATACAAAAAAAAAATAAAAAAAAATAAAAAAAAATAAAAATAAATAAATCATATAACTTCAAAAGTTTGCGCTCACAGGAATCTACTCTTTGCACTGGAATTTGTGCTTTCTCCCATTATAGACACACATATGCACACACAGCAGCACAGTATAGACACACATACTATACAGACAGTATAGTATGCACACACAGCTTGTACACTAAGTTTGGCACTTTCACGAACTGTATGGTGTTCTTGTATGTGATGGTACACCATTTTCTGCAATGTGTGTCCTTTGGTTCGTAGTCCCCCACATATTATTTCCTTTTCAGACTTGCCCAGCAACCAAACTGTGGAAGAGCTGCCAAGGTTTGGACAGGAATCGCTTGCCATGCAGTGACAATAGCCTGCTGCAATTCACGCACAGACGTCGGCTGCTGGTCCAAGTGGTCGATTTGACGCGTTAATTCTGCCCACAAGTTCTCTATCGGATTCATATCCAGGGACATGGCAGGCCACTCCATATGCTCTACACCACGGTCAGCAAGAAAGTGTTGGATCATGCGAGCACGATGAGGCCGTGCATTGTCATCTTGGAAGACAAAGCTTCCTCGAAAGGCTGCACGAGCAAATGGAAGCAATGTTTCTTCCAGAATGACCCTGTACTTTAACTGGTTCAGGTTTCCATTCAGAACAACCAGGTCAGTTTTGCCCCCTGCATGAAAAGCAGCCCAAACGGTCACCCCACCACCTCCAGCTTGGACTCTTGGCACTATACAATCTTCGTTGTGGGCTTCATGCACTTGTCTGCGCACTCGGACGCGGCCATCTTGACGATAGACCAGAAATCTAGACTCGTCACTGAAGGTCACGTGATTGCAGTGTCCTGGCTGCCATTGACGGTGCTCTCTGACCCACTGCAATCGGCGCTGGCTGTGTTGTCTGGTCAGGCGTGGCTTTCTCAGGGGACGCCTGGCACGATAGCCTGCTTGAACCAGTCGTTGGTTGACTAGCCTTCTGGATACAGGCACATTTGTCAGTTGCTGCCACTCAGCCCTAAGCCGATTAGCTGACTTGGTACGGCCATTGCAGACTAACTGGTGATCATCTCTCCTTGTGGTTCTGCGTGGACGTCCTGGCCTCGGTATTGGAGTAGGGACACCCCTCTGAGCATTTCGTTTCAGGATCTTTGACACCTGACCTTGAGTGATGCCATACTGCCGAGCAATAGCACGCTGTTTCATGCCAGAATTTCGTAAAGCCACCACTCCATGACAAACAGCATTGTCAAGTTGACGGACCATCTCCAGAGGAAGCGGCAATAACTTTTGTAGACATGCAGCAGTTGTTTTCCACTAATACAAAACCAACAACCCTTATATACCCGATTGTGAAGCCAATCGTCAAATGTACCTGTCCTTACATTTTGTCACGCCACCTGTGATATAATCCTGTTATTGACTTCTTGCTGCGAAAGACATTCAGTGACATGGTTCTTTCAACCAAGACATCACCGAAGGGTAAAATAAACCCACCAGATTGATATACTGAGTTCAGAAAGTTAAACCCAAGTCAAGAACCCAAGTTCACCCAAGTTCTTCCCAAGTAAACCCAAGTTCACCCAAGAAAGTAAACCCAAGTTCAGAAAGTATTTGGTTTCAGACCAGGTCACTCTACTCTGGACATGCTGCTTCTGCTGTCTCAACAATGGATGGAGGTCCTCAATGCCAAACAGGAAATTAGAGCTGTCTCCCTCGACATATCACGTGCCTTCGACACGGTCTGGCACCCCGCTCTGCTCACCAAACTCTCCTCCTTTGGTATCCATGGAAATCTCCACGTATGGCTGGCGGACATCCTCTCTAGTCGTCGTCAACGTGTGGCCCTGAATGGGTTTCTCTCATCTCCTCTTCCTGTTCAGGCTGGAGTTCCCCAAGGCAGTGTTCTGGGCCCCGTGCTTTTTCTGGTCTTCATCAATGATCTCTCTGACTCTCTTGAAAATCCTCTCTATCTCTTTGCTGATGACTCCACTCTCTGCCGCTCCATTCCTCTTCCCTCAGATCGGCAGTCTGCAGCCTCCTCACTCTCTGAAGACTTGGACAAAATCACAGACTGGTCAAACAAGTGGAACATGTCTTTCAATCCTGACAAATCTCACACTCTTACTATGTCTCTCCGAAAAGATCGACTGGACAACCCTCCCATCTACTTTCTCAACAATCCTCTCCAAGAAGTTCTGTCGCTCAAGCTTTTGGGTCTCACTATCTGCGATGATCTTTCTTGGGAAAACCACATTTCCAAGCTGGCCTCCAAAGCCAGTCGCCGACTGGGCATCCTCCGTCGTGCGAAGTCCTTCCTCGGCACACCTGAGCTCCTCACCACATACAAGGCTTTCATCCGCAGCTCAATGGAATACTGTTCTCCCCTATGGGCCGGTGCTCCTGACTCACACCTAGCTCGGCTTCACGCTGTTGAAACCAAAGCTTTCAGAATTATTGGAATCTCCCGCGATGAAGCTATCTCTGAGGGCCTTTCACTCACTCACCGCAGGCAGGTAGGTGGTCTTTCTGTCTTCTACCGACTCCTCTCTGGCCTTGCACCCCCAGCTCTCTCTGTGCTCTGTCCCCCAAATATTCCTACAGGTCGCACAAGATCTGCCAGCAACCCTCTGATGGTTAAACTGCCGAAATCTCGGCTCTCTGCTCACCTTCACTCTTTCATTCCTCTTTTCTCCCGCCTCTGGAACAAACTCCCTCACTCCCTTCAATCCCACTCCTCCCTCCAGGTCTTTAAAACAACTGTTCACCACCATCTCTTATCTTCCCCCATCCAAAACCTTGATCTTTTCTACACCCGCTAATTCACCCCAGATCCACCTTGTTTGAAATTCCAACTTCTTTCCTGGAAGTCCTGGCAGTGTCCATATGTTTTATACCTCTCTCACCGCCCCCTTCCCATGCCCCCCCCCCCCCCCCCAAAGCCCTCGCCCTCTCTCAGATCTCTCGATGTCTCCATGTCTCTCGGTCCCTGCTCTCAAATGTTGTGTTTGTGTCCTTCCCCCTCTCTCCCCATCTTGTCTACCGCTCCCGATGTTATATGTTTTATGTGTCGGTTTGTCTTTTTGTGTGATTAATGTTCGCTCTTTCACGAGCCTCGATCTTGTATACAAAAAAAAAAAAGAAAAAAAAAAAGAAGAAAATCCCATATGAAATGCCAAGTCTGTGTATATATATACACACACACAATCACTGTATGTATATATTTTTATAGCTGTGTTTTGGTCAAGTTTATTTTGAGTACTGTACAAAGCGGATGCATTGCATTTTGGGATGCCTTTTCGTTCTATTTTCGATGTGCCAGAAAGTCATGCAGTGAAAATCTCGTGCCATGATGCAGTGGCACAATGTCTGCAATTTCTTTATTATGGGTGGAGTGGAGGCTCGTATATATTACTTGCATGTTTTATTGGATGTTGCTCACCTATTTTCAGCACTGCTCATTCATCAAAAGCTTAGTGAGGTTAAACATAGGAATTGGATAATACATGCACAATCTCTTCAAAAGAAAAAAGCTGCATCATGCTCATTTCCACACTACCAATTGTGGACCTAATTTTCTTATCCTCTTCATCCCTCTATTTTTTCCAATGCCAAAAGAAAAATGTACTGCTCACATCTCTTGTCACATTCTGGCTCTTCATAATGCTTTATATTTGTAGCTTGTCATGCCCATAAGTGTCATATATGACCTCATTTTAAAAACTTAATTTGTCATACAAAATTCAGGACTTGTATTTAGTCGGAGCTACAGCCATTGAAGACCGGTTGCAGAGTGATGTGCCAGAAACCATTGCCACATTGCGCAAAGCTGACATTGTGATCTGGGTGCTGACTGGTGACAAACAAGAGACTGCCATCAACATCGGTAATGCAGCAGTTTTTGTAGCCTTTCCTTTCACCTTCTCGCCCAAACTTTCAGCTGTTTTGTGTTTCTTTGAATGCCCACATTCACTTTTCAGTAAAAAAAAAATAGTTAATAAAAAATTGTGATGCCAGTGGCTTGCGAGTAATGTGCTTTTGCTTCCATATGTGACTTGAGATGATGGTTGTGACCTTTAAAGACATGCACGTGCCTTTTTTTTAGGGTATGCGTCCAAACTACTGACACAAAGCATGACCGTGCTGATTGCAAATGAGGAATCTCTGGATGTAAGTTTTTGCTGAAGCCTTTGTAAGCTCATCTCAATATTACCTATCTCAGTGATGGTGTTTCTGTATTTTATTTGGAATGGAAATGTTCCTGTTGTTGATGGGTATTACCAAAAAAATTCCCTTTGCAAGATTGAGGCTCATGAAAGAGTGAAGAAACTGCCAGTGGGGCAGCAGTTGGGAATAATAAGCAAGGGAATGAATGAACAGTAAAAATGGAGAGAGGGGAAGAGAGGAAACACAGCAACCTGCAAGTAAGAGGGTTGGTTTGGGATGAAGGGTTCATGGGAAATAAAAATTGAAGGCAATGATGGAGAATGACATGTGAAGGTTGTGTACAACCTGCTTGAAGTCCTGGAAGGAAGAAAGGAATAGAGCAGCCTCAGGAAGGCAGTTCACAGACGAGAGGAACAAGCAACAAGAAAGTGGAAGTTGTTCGTCACTGGATTTCAAAGTAAAACCAGGAAAGGTTTCCTGGAAGAATGTGTGCATCTTAGAGTTTCCAGGAAGGGTTGGAGGGATGATGGAGCAGAGGGAAAAACACCTGAGAAGAGGCAATAAAAGACAGAGATACCACTGACCTTTGAGTGTTATAAAATACAACAGCGATCTGACAGCAATAGCCATTGTGCTTGGGCCTAATCGTGAGATGTAACTTATGTTGAGAGTTTAGATTTCATAGAATCCAGACGAAACACATATGATGCTGGAGTACCACCACATGGGGAGAGCGGTACTCCAATTGGTTTTACTTCCTCTTTCCTTTTTTCTTCTTTCTTCCTCTGCTTGGTTGATGTGTAATGTCTATGATTTGGTTTTTAATCCCAATTGTGCTCTTGATAGTGAGTTCTAATTTTAGGTAAAGCGTTGCACAAGTAACTTTGTGTTTCAGGCAACAAGAAACACATTGTTCCAGCACTGCAACATGCTGGGGGACAATTTACGCACTGAGCATGATCTTGCCCTGATAGTGAACGGAAAGACCCTGAAGTATGCTCTCTCATTTGAACTGCGGCAGTCTTTCCTCGATTTGGCTCTCTCGTGCAAGTCTGTCATCTGCTGCAGGTTTGCTGCGTTTTATGATATTATGTTAGGTTCAATCTACAATATTATCTGAAGTTTTCAGACTTGCCAGACATTTGCCAATTAGCATGTTTCTACCTATTTTTGGCTTTCAAGATTGAACATTATAAAGTGAGATAATCAGGATTTTAATTTATTTTCCTGCTGGCACCACCATTATCACAATCAAGGTTGTTTTGGAGTTTTCATAAGTATGATCCATTCAAGAAAAAGTTCAAGTACGTTCAGCACTGTACTGGGGGAGAATTTTCAAAATTTAATAAAAAAATTATTTAAATTTTTTTTTTGGTCTGCTCGCATAATTAGTTCATGATTTCCTTGACTTTTCCTTGACATCTCATCTCGATTTTCGAGGAAATTAACAGATAGAATGGGTTGTGATGTCCGGATGTCTGTCCGTTAACCTTTTGCTTCTTTTGCTACTCCTCCCTTATCACCCGGTTGTTTTTTCTGAAACCTGACATACAAGACAGTAGCCTGCACAATTTATTTTTCGATTTTGTGTTATGGGTCTCCCAGGGAGTGGGGCGTGGGGTTGGGAGTGGTATCCCCCAAACTTTGGATCCCTACTAGTCCCTTATTTACCAACAGATTTTTCCGAAACCTGATAAGGCCCTTCTACTTGATGACCCACACAATCACCCAGGCTTTGATTTTCCGATTTCGGATTATGGAAGTTCCCAGTGGAGTGGGGAGCTACCCCCTGAAACTTCTGATCCCTAGGTGTCCCTTATTTGCCAATCGATTGCTCTGAAACCTGATACAGCCCTTCTACTCTGGTCTGCAGGATCACTCTGTCTTAGATTTTTCTATTTCGGATCAGGGGGTCTCCCAGGGAATCAGGGGCTTCACATGGGGGTTTCCCCAAATCAGCAAAGGTCTGAACTGCAACTTCAAGAGATGACAGTCAGCCCACTCGGACTATTTTCTTTTCTCACTTTCCATCAGTATTCCTTTGATTACCATCTACTCACAACTTGGTTGTAGTTATAATTATTTATTATGCCTCCGTTGACAAAGTCGCCGGATGCATTGTTTTCAGGTTGTCCATCCGGCTGTCCGTCCGTCCGTCCGTCCGTGATAGGTTTTTGTTTTTTCTGCGATAACTTGAGAATGGCCGAAGGGATCTTAGTCAAACTTGGTGCAGGTATGTATAATGAGGTAAAGATGAACTGATTATATTTTGGGGTCACGGGGTCAAAGGCCAAAGGTCAGAGGTCATGTAAGGTAAAAATCCTGTTACTGCGATAACTTGTGAACCAGTGATGGGATTATTACCAAATTTGGTACACTTATGTAGAATGATGTAAAGATGAACTGATTATATTTTGGGGGTCAAGAGGTCAAAGGTCAAAGTCTGTAATATGTCGATAACTTGAGAATAGCTGAAGTGATTTAATTCAAACTTGGTACAGGTATGTATAATGATGTAAAGATTAACTTATTGGACTTTGGAGTCAAAGGTCAAAGTCTGTTATCGGTCTATAACTGGAGAACGGCTGAAGTGGTCTAATTCAAACTTGATACACATGTATAATGATGCAAAGATTAACTGATTACATTTTGGGGTCAAGAGGTCAAAGGTCAAAGTCTGTAATAGGTCTATAACTTGAGAACAGCTGAAGTGGTCTAATTCAAACTTGATACACATGTATAATGATACAAAGATTAACTGATTACATTTTGGGGTCAAGAGGTCAAAGGTCAAAGTCTGTAATAGGTCTATAACTTGAGAACAGCTGAAGTGGTCTAATTCAAACTTTGTACAGATATGTATAATGATGTAAAGATTAACTGATTCGTTTTTGGGCTCCAGAGGTCAAAGGTCAGAGGTCATGTCAGGTAGAAATGTGATAACTTGTGAACAGCTAAAGGGATTTAAATTAAAACTTGGTACAGGTATGTATAATGATGTAAACATGAACTGTTTAAATTTTGGGGTCAAGAGGTCAAAGGTGAGAGGTCATGTCAGGTAAAAATGTGATAACTTGAGAACAGCTGTCTGGATTTAAAGAAAACATTATAAAAAGTGTTGTAATGATGTAATAATGTGGGCGGAGGCATATCCGTCAATGTCATGATGTCGAAGTGTGTCATTCTAGTTATTATTAAATCAGTCGCCCTCAAACGAAAAACCATAAACCATGCTGGAAAACAGTCATTTGAAATAATTTCTATTTGTGATAATTAACTTTGACTGTTAGGGGGGAAATGGTTTTTTTTTTTTGTGTGTTCCTGTAATTTCATGCGTTTACATTCATCCTGATAGGTTGGTACATGGTTAGCACACTTGTATTTGAGCTGCCTAGTCTGTGTTTGATTCTCAGCATCACTATAAACTGTCAGACGTGCTTCATCAGCAAGGTGTCGCATCAAAAGGGAGTGACTTCCCTTGGATGGACCTTGACCTGGGGTAATGTCTGCCATTGTTTGCTGGTGGATGTTAAAGATCTCAAGGTGTTTTTTTAATGATGAGTAGTTGACTTATCATTGGTCCTTCGGCCAAGTTTCAAACTCCTATTCTGACTTCCACTGGAAGGGCAATGGACATTCCTAGCCTTGATAATGATTTCAGCAGCACCACCACCCTGGATAGGGTAGGGTACATTATAATGATGATTCAACTCGTGTTCAAGTCAGGTACTAATCTTTGATCATAATTTGACATGTGCAGGTGTACGAGCTCTAGATTATCTTTGTGGCTTTTGATCATGTTTGCACCAATCCATTGCCTGTTTCTGTCCTTGACTGAAAGGATTTAGTCATCAGCAATATCACACAGAGCTTTTTCTCTCAGGAGTGATTGTTATGGACGAGTCAAAATTTTATATGAAATATTACGAGTTCTAAAGATAAATGTTGGGAATATGCCATCAACTGTGACCTTTCTTCCTACATTGTTCAACAAATCACAGAGTTTGCAAAAGATAGGGCTGGCTTTTAGAAGCACAACGGCTATTCATGGTGTTTTGATTTGTTGTTGGAGTCCAGGAAATTCATCCACCTCAATATCAGCAGAAGCAGCCCTTTTCATGCTGGGTGACCAAGACCAAAAAAAAGATGCATTGTTTGAGCAGAATACAGAGTGGGAATGGGGATGAATGAGTTCACTACACTTTTATTGTACTCACCGATTTACGTCCAGGTATAAGCTCATAACAAGAGATAAGTAAGAATAAGAATATATACACCAGAAACAGCATCCTTAGAGTTCTGTCATAATCTATATAATGAGAGATGTTTGTCTGTTGCCAGTTTTCACAGCGATGGGCAAACGGGTCTTCGTCAAAGTTTGAGGTTCATCAGTGAGTACTGGGAAATTTTTCTTTGGCAAAATAAAACAAAAAAAAAAATTGCAAATTTTGAAAAAGAAAAAGTTGAACCTTTTTGCATTTTTTTTACCGCTCTATTGTGCCTAAACTTTTCTAGCTATGTGAAAGGTAATATTAAATGATCCCTGACCCCATTCATTAGTGGGTGGGTGCAGGGAAGTGTTAGGCCCCCACAAAAAAAGAAAATTAAATTGGATTTCTTCAAAATGTCAACAAGATTATAACATCATCGGGCAATATGGATAGTGGATACCCCTGCAAGTCTTCTATAAACTGTAACCAAGGTGGATTCTCCCCACCCTCTTGCCACCCCCCCCCCGCCCCCCCCCCTTCGTGTGCTGTAAATGTCAGAGTATTCTCAGAAAATGGCAGTTTTTTTTGGCATGTTTGGATTGCTCAGTCCACAGATCTAGCACAGCACAACACAACCATTCTTTTCACAACTCGAGTTGTATTTAAAACATAAAAGGCTTGGCGTACGACATAAAAACGTCGAAGAGTATAATAAAGATCAGATAGTCTGCCTACTTTGAGGGTGGTGGATTTGATTTTTACCTTGGATAATTTTGCCGCAATTTGATAGGATTTGACAAGTAAAATGTGTGTGGTGGAGCAGTCATTTATCTTCATGAATATGTCATGAGTACAGTACATGCCAAATACCTCCAGTGACATTGGAATCTTGACGGGTGGGGAAGGCAATTAATGGTGTGAAATGTTCGTCTCGCACCATTTGAAGTTACTGGATAGGGCTTGCTAATTAACAACTGTAGCTTTGGTTGCTGAGGTGTTAAATTTTGCGCCATCCCAACAACGATGGGCCTGCTTTTCCCGGAGAGATTTGTGGCTTCCCGAATGTGGAGAAAGAGAAATCCAATGTGACAGGTTGGGCCTCTTTCTTTTGGCCCAGTGGATGACAGTCATGTTTTGTTTTACTCCCACGGTTGCTTTTGTCAATGGCCATTATGCCTTGTTGAGGTTTTAGAAGAGCGGTTGCATTGTGCATTTTGGGGGCGAAAGCACGTCAGCATAGTTTGATTGCGATTTGTTTATACAGGTGTGTGCTCCATGTGCTGTTCTGGACTTTGATTGTTGGCTGGGAATTTATGTTGCATGGGGAGGAAGAGAACACTGGATTGTGGACAGCAGGAAGGAGGATTGAGAGTTCAGAATTTTTTGGGGGAACATTGCCATTAAAGTCGGTATCTGGGTAATCTTGCTAGTATGTTAATAGGCTATGAAACACAGTTAGTTTGATCAATTGCTTCGCGAGGTGCGTAGTTTCTTTAAAATCATTGGGACAAGCAATGCTATTCAAACATGGGCCACCTGGCAGTCTAATCACTGCTCCACAACCAGAATAAATGGGTATAAATACCAAATGCCATGAAATAGAGTCCCTTTTTTATTCCAATGAAGTAGCTCTTTGAGCTAGAGTTCCGCTTGTCTTGACATCCTTGTTCCCATGGAGTGTAGTCTGTGACAACGAACAGATGCACTGACGGCAGACACGTTTGTGGCTTTGGATCAAGCACGGCTGCCAGGAGAAATGGAATTCCAACTGAGACGTTGAAACGAAGGAGGACAGATGGCAGGACACCCAGGATTTGTCGATGCAACTGGTGCAAGATAATCTGCAGCTCCTCCTTGGGAATTGAACGGATGTGCTTGCTTGTACTTCCAATCAGCAAAAAGAGTTTTATGTTTTATCTGTATGAGCAAGTTAGTACATCATCAGAATTTTGTTTGATGTCTATATTTTTATAGTGTTGCTGTCTGGGATACATGCCGATTGATTAACTTTTTCTATCGGTGGTTCCTCTCTATGGTTGAAGCTCATGCAGGAACTTGTCTCATTTCACTTCTGGTATAACTTATAGATCTGTGGAGCGGCAATCCGTGAGGGAAGGCGTAGGAGGAGTAGAAGGAATTTTAAAATGGCAAAAGATAACACACACACATATATGTATGTATGTATATATATATATATATATATATATATATAAATATATATATATATATATATATATATATATATGTATGTATGTATATATACATATACTGTATATATACATACATACATACATACATATATATATATATATATATATATATATATATGTATATATATATATATATATATGTATATATATATATATAATTATATATATATATATATATATATATATATATATATATATATATATATATATATATATATATAC